>NC_135393.1:3036172-3143672 GCF_051989625.1 Stigmatopora argus
CTCCGAGCAGCGGACTCCGGCGGCCGCCTCCGAGCAGCGGACTCCGGCGGCCGCCTCCGAGCAGCGGACTCCGGCGGCCGCCTCCGAGCAGCGGACTCCGGCGGCCGCCTCCGAGCAGCGGACTCCGGCGGCCGCCTCCGAGCAGCGGACTCCGGCGGCCGCCTCCGAGCAGCGGACTCCGGCGGCCGCCTCCGAGCAGCGGACTCCGGCGGCCGCCTCCGAGCAGCGGACTCCGGCGGCCGCCTCCGAGCAGCGGACTCCGGCGGCCGCCTCCGAGCAGCGGACTCCGGCGGCCGCCTCCGAGCAGCGGACTCCGGCGGCCGCCTCCGAGCAGCGGACTCCGGCGGCCGCCTCCGAGCAGTGCCAACATGCCAAACTCACTACATTGCCAAACACTCCCAAAGCCTATGTTTAACTATTAAGATTGATGCCCTGAGTGGCAAATGTAAGGTTTTTTTGATTTTGTAGGTGGGCTTCTTTAAACAGCTCAATGGCAGCTCCTTGCTTTTTTCATTCATGTTTTAAACAGCAATAACTTCGCTGTAATTAAACATATGTACTTCAAACCTCCTGAGCTCGTTGAGAAAAAAAATCACTTTTTTGATTTCACAAGACCTTTGTCATACTATAATTTGAAGCCCATGTCCACGGGCCGTTGAGTGTTGCCATGGCGACACAGTGTTCGCTGTGCACAGAAAGAAGTTTTTCTGGCCTGTTTTGCACGCCTTTTCGCCGTGCCTCAAATAGGACATTGCTTTGGGTTTTGTAAGAGGGTGTAGCCTTGGAGCTAACTGCTACCTTCTTTTTTCCTACAAGCCTCTCCGTGCAAACTAGCGAATTTGCCACGCTCCGAAGTGCGTCAGGTCGAGAGTGTAGATCCGACTTGCGCGGGGGTGTGTTCAGGCCCATTCAGTAATGCTTGTCGTCCTGGTTCTTTTTATTACTATTGTTGCGGAAATAACATTCTTACCATCGTATAAAACCTGACCACAGAAAGTGCTTCTATTATGAAACTATACAGTGGGGAGAATAGGTATTTAGTCAACCACCAATTGTGCAAGTTATCCTACTTGAAAAAATTAGAGACCTATAATTGTCAATATGGGTAAACCTCAACCATGAGAGACAGAAAAACCCAGAAAACCACATTGTTTGATTTTTAAAGAATTTATTTGCAAATCATGGTGGAAAATAAGTATTTGGTCAATACCAAAAGTTCATCTCAATACTTTGTTATGTACCTTTTGTTGGCAATAACAGAGGCCAAACGTTTTCTGTAACTCTTCACAAGCTTTTCACACTCGCTTTTGTTGTTGTTAGGTCAGGCGCCTGAGGATTACCCTCAGCAGCTCTAGAGCTGCTACTGGAACGCGGATTAGTTCATCCAGGGGGTAGCCGGAGGTGTGGGGCAGGTCGAATATCTCCGGTTGGATGAAAAACGTAGGGCGCCACTCCACGTTCCTGGGTGGCAGCTCTGGGTGGTTTTGTTGGATTCGCGACGGGCGGCCTCTCGGGAGACACCTCGTGAAGGTTCCAACTGTTGTCTCCCCACACTGTTGCTGGTATTTTGGCCCATTCCTTCATGCAGATCTCCTCTAGAGCAGTGATGTTTTGGGGTTGTTGTTGGGCAACACGGGCTTTCAACTCCCTTCACATATGTTCTATGGGGTTGAGATCTGAAGACTGGCTAGGCCAATCCAGGACCTTGAAATGCTTCTTACGAAGCCACTCCTTTGTTGCCCTGGCTGTGTTGGGATCATTGTCATGCTGAAAGACCCAGCCATGTCTCATCTTCATTGTTCTTGCTGATGTTATGAGATTTTAGCTCAAAATCTCTAGATACATGGCCCCATTCATTCTGTCCTTTACACAGATCAGTCGTCCTGGTCCCTTTGCACAAAAACAGCCCCAAAGCATGATGTTTCTACTCCCATGCTTCCCAGTGGGTATGGTGTTCTTCGGATGCAATTCAGTATTCTTTCTCCTCCAAACACGAGAACCTGTGTTTGTACCAAAAAGTTATACAGTGGTACCGCGTCATACGACCGCTCGTCATACAAAATTCTCATCTTACGGCGGAAATTTCGATCGAATAATTCGCCCGTCATGCGATCAAAATTTCGCGATGCGACCAAGCCAGGTCTTTTTTGCATATCTTTCGTGTATAACAATATCTACGAGCACGGAACGATTAATTCAGACGAGTTTCTCCTAAGACCAGGAAACGCACAACGCGCATGCAAGAGGGCTTTCTGGGTAATGAAGTACCGTAATTACTCGAATATAACGCGCACTCGAAAATAACACGCAGGTAATTTTGGGCCAAAAAAATCTGGAAAAACGCAGTACTCGAATATAGTGCGCACCTAAAATTTCCCGCTGACGAAAATCAGAAATCTTACCTTTTTTTCTTCGTTTCACGATTGTTTTGTTCAAACAAATTTATTCATTAGAATCCTTCAAATGAAGAGTTCCTCTCTCTCTTTGTCTGTCCTCTCATACATCTCTTCGTTGAGAATCCTATCAACGTCCACGCTTCCTTCATCCACTTCCTCTTCCTCCCACAACACATCATCCGATTGGCTTTACGAGATGACGTAAAATCCGTGCGTCAAAGTGAGTTTGACAATGCTTTTTTCGATCGAAAATATGTAATTTATTTTAGTTATTGATTATAACACTGAACTGAGAGAGGGTGAACTGAGACGGGTACGAGGCTAGAGGGGGGCAGTGGTGGTCTCGGCTTTACGAGATGACGTAAAATCCGTGCGTCGGCTTCACGAGATGACGTAAAATCCGTGCGTCGGCTCTACGAGATGACGTAAAATCCGTGCGTCAAAGTGAGTTTGACAATGCTTTTTTCGATCGAAAATTTGTAATTTATTTTATTCAATTCAATTTCAATTCAATTTATTTGGCAAGAAAAAGCACCAGGCTAAGGGCCATGTAACAAGACAAAAAAAAAAAATTAGTTATTGATTATAACACGCACCCCCAACTATTGGAATTAATTATATAGCAAAAATCTGCGTGTTATATTCGAGTAATTACGGTATACTCGTGCACACAACACCCATAGGCAATGGCAACCTTTCTCAGAATAAAACTTCATTACCCACAATCAATACGTGGGTAAGATCAACTATTGTATTTCCTGTTATTCTTTCTAAGGAAAGAAGCTCCCGCGATCGTTCTTTAAAGACTATTTCTCGTTGGCAAGTGGCCGTGGGTTATCCTATTGTGAGGACATGTGTGTGCATCATTTTGGGAATATTTTGAAGGCATTACAACAGCAAACAGTCCATCGATAGCGAACGTGAGGGTGGAGGCGTGGCAAACCGCCAACCCGGAAAACGAAGGTAACAAAAGATTACAACAAAATTAGAATTCAGTTTTGTGTAAAGTTACATTAAACGTATGTTTGAGTGTCTGTATATATTAATCCAAGTTAATTTAAATTTGTTTGTTCCGTTTACGAGTGCGTTGTCGTGGGGAAAAAAAAAAGAACCCCACCCCCTCACGCCCCCAAACGTCTCTGTTTCCCGTCTGCGAAATCTGCCCAATTTTAGTTAGATTAAACACATTTTATTACTATTAAACCACTAGTTATGTGTTACTTTGTTAATAGATGGCGAATTAGAAGAAATAAAACATTTTTTCCAATCCAATATCCTGTTTTTGGTGTTTTTTCAGAGGGCTGGAACGAATTAATTTGTTTTCCATTCATTTCAATGGAAAACGTCCGCTCGAGTTACGAGAATCTTGTCATACGAGCTCAGTTCCGGAACGGATTAAGCTCGTCTCTCGAGGTACCACTGTATTTTGGTTTCATCTGGCCACAACACATTCTCCCAGTTTTCTTCTGGATCATCCAAATGCTCTCTAGCAAACGGCAGACGGGCCTGGATGTGTACTGGCTTCAGCAGGGAGACACGTCTGACAGTGCAGGATTTGAGTCCTTGGCGGCGCATTGTGTTACTGATAGTGGCCTTTGTTACTGTGGCCCCAGCTCTCTGTAGGTCATTCACTAGGTCCCCCCGTGTGGTGCTGGGATTTTTGCTCACAGTTCTTGTTATCATTTTGACGCCACGGGGTGAGATCTTGCATGGAGCTGGAACCCCAGATCGAGGGAGATTATCAGTGGTCTTGTATGCCTTGCATTTTCTAATAATTGCTCCCACAGTTGATTTCTTTACACCAAACGTTTTACCTATTGCAGATTCAGTCTTCCCAACCTGATGCAGGTCTACAATTTTGTCTCTGGTGTCCTTTGACAGCTCTTTGTTCTTGGCCATAGTGGAGTTTAGAGTGTGAGAGACTGAGGTTGTGGACCAATGTTCCCTCTAAGCTGCGCGCGTGCGCAATTGCGCACTACTCTCGTCTTCTCTGCGCAGCAGCAATCATATGGCGCGCAGTAAAAAAAATAAAAAATAAAAATAAAAAAATCGGGATTTTTTTTTTATTTTTATTTTTATTTTTTTTACCCCATGATGGCGCCGTTTAAGCGGCAGCCAGTGGCAGTAGCTCTGACCACTTATGTTTTTCGTGTTTTACAGCATGTTTTACATGAAAAATTAGAGGGAACATTGACATGCACCTGCTTGTGGCAGGTGTGATACGGGTGTGCCCATAGCGAGCAATGATGATGTCGTGACCGGATGATTCGCCTAAAGACGTTTCGCCGACGGACGTTTGACAGACGGACAGGTCGCCGAATGAACATTCGTTCAAACAGCGTTTAATGATTAAATACAAATACTAGTATTTGTTAGTTTAATGATTAAATACAAATACTAGTATTTGTATTTAATCATTAAACGCTGTCTTCAGCTGGATTTGACCGAATTTGAGAGCATTTTGAGCCATTTGGCGAATGGACGTATATGGACATTTTTTTGCCTCCATCGCGATATCATCACGACATTTTACCGAGGAATTCACTTCCCTGGGCTCGGTTCTAATGTCCAAAGAGCTCCAGTATTTGTATTTAATCATTAAATGCTGTTTTAGGATGGATTTGACCCGATTGCTGTCATTTTACGGCTCGGTTCTGCTACATCTGCCCGCCCAAGAGTGCTTATTCCCGGACTGCCATGCCCGCCCAAGAGTGTTTATTCCCGGGCTGCCATTGATGGTAGACTAACATTGATTTTTACTATAATTTGGACAACACCGGCGGCGGGCCGGATTAAAAATCCTAACGGGCCGTATATGGCCCGCGGGCCGAGGTTGAAAAATTTGTACACACACGATCCGGGGGCGGGGCGAGCGCGCAAATCCCGTTTCGGCGAAACCTCCGTTCGGCCGAACGTTCATTCGGCCGACCGGCTGTTCGGCCGAATGAACGTTCGGCGGAACGTCCATTCGGCGACCTGCTCGTCTGTCAAACGTCCGTCGGCGAAACGTCTTTAGGCGAATCATCCGAGTACCGATGATGTCGCTCACACTGGTACTCAGTGCGCTCAGGGAGGTTGACTTTCTGCTCAGACCAACGAAAAATTAGAGGGAACATTGTTGCGGACAGGTATCTTTTATACCGTTAATGAGTTAAAACAGATGCTATTAATAGACCTCGTTAGAAGTTAGACCTCTTTGACAGCCAGAAATCTTGCTTGTTTGTAGGTGACCAAATACTTATTCTCCACTCTAATATGGAAATACATTCTTTAAAAATCAAACTGTGATTTTCTGTTTGTTTTTTCCACATTCTTTCTCTCGTGGTTGAGGTTTACCCATGTTGACAATCACAGGCCTCTCTAATTTTTTTCAAGTAGGAGAACTCTCACAATTCGTGACCGGACGCTTCGTCCCCGCACGCTTCGTCCCCGCACGCTTCGTCCCCGCACGCTTCGTCCCCGCACGCTTCGTCCCCGCACGCTTCGTCCCCGCACGCTTCGTCCCCGCACGCTTCGTCCCCGCACGCTTCGTCCCCGCACGCTTCGTCCCCGCACGCTTCGTCCCCGCACGCTTCGTCCCCGGACGCTTCGTCCCCGGACGCTTCGTCCCCGGACAGTTCATCGAACAGACGTATCGTTGACGGACAATTCGTCGCCGGACTCGTGAACGATTGTTTTTAAAATAAAAGGCAATAAATAAAATTATTTTATTAAAGATTTTATTAAAAAGAAGACAAAGGAAATTCACAATCTTTATTAAAGAAAATAAAACAGCAAAAACTCCTTCGACAACACAAACATTAACATTTGGGCGTGTGCGTACTAAATGTGCTCGTCTCTAAACACACTACGCACGAAACGGTTCCTATGTTAAACGGTTCCTACGTTGAGCGCTCCACGTTTGGAAAAACCCCAAAAAGAATCAACGTGAAATTCACAGATGGGAGTTTTTATTTTTCTTTATTAAAGAAAATAAAATAAAAACTCCCATCTGTGAATTTCAAGTTGATTCTTATTGGGGTCTTTCCAAACGTGGAGCGCTCAACGTAGGAACTGTTTCGTGCGTAGTGTGTTTAGAGACGAGCACATTTAGTACGCACATGCCCAAATGTTAGTGTTTGTGTTGTCGAGTGAGTTTTTGCTGTTTTATTTTGTTTAATAAAGAAAAAGAAAAACTTCCAACTGTGAATTTCACGTTGTTTCTTTTTGGGGTCTTTCCAAACGTGGAGCGCTCAATGTAGGAACCGTTTCATGCGTGCTTAGAGATGAGCACATTTAGTATGCACACGTCCAAATGTTAATGTGTTTGTGTTGTCGAGCGAGTTTTTGCTGTTTTATTTTCTTTAATAAAGAATATGTAAATTTCCTTTGTCTTCTTTTTAATAAAGAATATGTGAATTTCCTTTGTCTTCTTTTTAATAAAGAATATGTGAATTTCCTTTGTCTTCTTTTTAATAAAGAATATGTGAATTTCCTTTGTCTTCTTTTTAATAAAGAATATGTGAATTTCCTTTGTCTTCTTTTTAATAAAGAATATGTGAACTTCCTTTGTCTTCTTTTTAATAAAGAATATGTGAATTTCCTTTGTCTTTTTTTAATAACATTTTTAATAAAATAATTCTATTTATTGCCTTTTATTTTAAAAATGGAGCGCTCAACGTAGGAACTGTTTAACGTAGGAACCGTTTCGTTCCTAGTGTGTTTAGAGACGAGCACATTTAGTACGCATACGCCCAAATGTTAATGTGTATTTGTTGTCGAGCAAGTTTTTGCGGTTTTATTTTCTTTAATAAAGAATATGTGAATTTCCTTTGTCTTCTTTAATAGTGGTTAAGGTTAGTGGTTAAAGTTAGCCGAACTGTCTGGCGACGAAGTGTCCGGCGACGAATTGTCCGTCGACGAAATGTCCGGATACCGCACAATTGGTGGTTGACTAAATACTTATTCGCCCCACTGTATATGCTACAAGAATTAAACAGAAAGTGAAAGAAAATACAATTTATTGAATATCTGTAACTCACCGTATCGAAAGCACCAAAGAGGTCAGCTCTAGCAGACCAGTCAGAGGGGCCACAGCCAGTGATGCGGAAGACGGAGGGCCCACAGAGACTGAGCTTACCAGCGGTGGAAGGAAACATGCCAAGGTGAGGGCCATGAAGACAAAACAGCTGAGGAGAACGTCAAGGAAAGAGCTGAAAGTGCAGCTTGCAAAGGTCTGTTCCTGGGCTTGGTTTTGCACCTTAAGGGGAAGAGTGACCCAAGAAGCTTAGTTGTATTGGAAATAATCACTGCATCGCTCTTGCTCAAACAACCACATATATTAGTGTTAAAATAAGGTCTTCAATTGATAGAAAAAAACCTGACACCAGTGCTGTGCAGTATAAAAGAAATGTATCAAGATTTGAACCATTTTATGGCATAATAATGAGATGGCTTGGGGTAATAACTTTTTTAAATGAAAAATTTACATTTTAAGTGTTTTTTTCTTTCCCAAGCGTGTGTCCACCCACACCATACCATATTATCAACCAATAATTTTTTGTTTTTTGTTTTAGCATCCTGTTGGCCGAGTGCTTAGCGCGCCGGACTGCGATTGAGGGTTCAATCCCAGTTTCGGACCTTCCTTTGTGGAGTTTGCATTTTTTTCCTGGGCTTGCGTAGCTTATTTCCCAGATACTTGGGTTTCCTCCCAAATCCCCAAAACATGCAGGGTAGGCTGGTTGAACACTCTAAATTACCCCTACGCATATATGTGAGCATGCATGTTTGTCCATTTCCTTGTGCCCTGCTTTTGGCTGGCCACCAATTCAGGGTGTCACCCACCTGATGCCCATAGTTGACTAGGATAGGCTCCAGAAACAACTTCCAACCCTTGTGAAATATGTATTACAGAAAATGAATGAATGTTTGTTTTATTTATGAGTTTGTGTCATGTGGTGAGTTGACAACTGTTTTTCCCCCCAGCAACTGCGAGTCCATTAGGTGGTTCCTCACTATTGCTGATAGAAATATTATCTAAACTCAGTGGCGGGCGGTGCATTTTCTGGTAGCGCCTTCAACGTATCAATCCAACCCTCAAAAACTATTTTATGGCTATAAAACCTCTACTGCAGCTACAGCTGCAACACATAAAAAATAATCAATAAATTAATGCACAAAAATGGGGTAAATACAAATACTGGAGCTTTTCAGACCTTAAAACCAGGCCAGGGGGTGATTTTCCCGGGAAAAGACAGCGATGAACGTCAATGGCGTACGGCCATATTTGTAATTTTACTCACCAAAAATCCTTTTTACACAATATCTATCCTCCTTTCTTCCTTCTTTCCTATCGCCATCAAAGCTAATGATGAAAGTCGAGCCTGTCCTGTCATATTTCTGGCATAGTCCGTTTTGAAAATGGCTTTAAATCAAAACAACAATATACTATTTGCTTGTGGAGCTAAGTTAGCACACTGAAAGTGCTGCACACACCATTTTCCCGGCTGTAACAGGCTTGCTAGCTTCGGAGATGACCGCCCTTTCTTAATGATGTCCAATTTTTTCTGGAAAAGTCCGTCTGGAAAATAGCTTTGTGAGAGAAATCTGCAACAGAAGCCATTTGTTTTTGCCACTGTCGGCCATGTGGGTGGAGTTTGCGATCTCTGGCTGCTTTGGCGCGCCTACTAGCCAATCATAGTTTGTGAAAGCAATGACATGTCCCAGCCAGCAAAATGCTAACGCCTATGAAAAATCATTGTGGGGTTGCCAACTCGAAATCTGATTGGTTAAAAGCAACAGTCTAGTTTAATGCAGCAGAGCCCGCAAGAACTGATTGTGAAGGCTTTGAGGCAGATCTGATCTGGCAACAAATAATGGCTGAAATGTGATTGGTTCAATGCTTCAATATGAAAACACACATCTGGAAGCAGTGCAACCAGGGGGAAAAGTAATGAAAGGAAGCTAACAGACCATTTGGAATAATAAGTATTGATGGACAAAATATAATATGATTCAGATATTTCTTAGGCCAGCAGAGAAGGCCTTGAAGGCCCTGAAGGCCCTGACGGCCCGCCACTGTCTAAACTTAACTAATGCCTAATAAATGAAGACAGAGAAAATATGACTGAGTCAATTTTGGGTTTAAAAAGATATGTGACTGACATCCCTAGAAGAATTAAAAATATTTTCATATCACCCAGCACTACCTGGTCGATAAAATATTGAACTACAGAATAAATTTAACGTTAATTTGACCAAAATTCACTCGTGAGATGTTGTCATAATACTGCATTGCGAATGTTAAGGTAGAATAAAATTTTATTCAGTCCTAAATTTCTAAATCTCAAAAACCATTGCTCTATTTAAACATGAAGGTCTAAAATAAAAGGACTTGACAATTTATCCAGTTGTGAAACCTACACAGAGTGAAATTTCCTGCAACATGTTTGTATTAACTGAGCTTCAACGAGTCGCGTTTGTATTGACTAAGCTAAGAGATGTGTGACATTCAGTAATGTCGGTGCAACAGCATTATAGCATAGAGTATGGAAACATCCCTCCTTAACCTTTTTCTTGTACATAAGTGGTGGGCAGCGCACCTCACTTTCTCAAAAGAAGATAAAGTTTCAAATTAATTTGATCACATTTGTTAATATAATTGATAAACTGCACTGCAACATTTTATATCAATGTTGATTGTGTTTCAACCTCATCCTTGTAGCTGCTGCGATAGGCTGTCTCCAGGGGTCGGTCTAGAAAGGTGAGGCTGATCTTGTTGATGGGTGGTTTGAAAAAATAGTCTTTCATCAAACTTGAAGCAGGACAGAAAAGACAACCATGTATTATAACAACAGTAAGTAGCACACCAGAATAATGAACAAACATCTCTTCTTGAGTAGATTATCACAAAGTAACTTTTGTAGTATACGCAGTGAATGATACCAAGCGTTACAACACTAACAGTGGCGAAAAAAATGATATCAAACATTTCACCAAAGCCATGGTCTCTAAGTCATGTCTCGTAACCATCATGAGTTTAGAACTTCCACTTGCTCACCTGTCCTCTCTGATAACATCCACAAAGTGAGCGTCACTCTTTTCTCGAAAGTTCTTGGCACGCAGCTGAATGAGAGCAGAGTGCTCCATCCCTGTAACGGGAGGTCCAGCACCAACTGCAATGCTCACATTGGTGCTGGTCATTGTGCTTGTGCTCGTCTTCTTCTCTTTCTCCTGGAGTATGTCACACAGTGAGCTTTGGCTTGCCCTCACTGGATCCTCCATTGGGGGGTTCAAAAGGCCATTGGCCGTCCTGAGACTGTTACTTGGAAAGTACTGGAAATAGAAAAGGAAAATAAAGTCTCAGGAAGAGAATGAAATTATGGAGACATGGGTGTGAAGATTTTGAAGGAGTAGCAGGCATAATCACTCATATGAGGTACCTTAGCACTGTTATTCTTGTGTTCATCTTGGCAGCCATTAAGCACAGCCACTTCATCACCCTGTTCTAATACTGAAGACAAAACCTCAAGTCGGGAAGCACAGGGATACTGGAAAACAAAAGAAGTCATTTGACAAAGTCTAAAATCACTTCACACTTTCTTAAAAATATCTCTGTGCAATAATTTTGCAGTGCACAATTTTTTTAAATCCTCATTTAAAAGAGAAAATATTGGCACATAGATTTGGATTCAGCGCCACTTCTAAGATCAAGTTTTTGCATTAATGCAAAATTTTTGTTGACCAGTGTAAGCAACATTTACTGGATAAAGTTTATTATCACTAAACAATGATAGGGCATTAACAGTCATAATGTCAATTAGGAATATCATAAAACAGCAAAATAATGGCTAAAGTATACAGGAGAGAAGTGAGTTTGCATCAGGTGCTCAGACGACAAGAGAAAAGGCACCAACAGCAACTTACGTCTAAAATGGTGCTTAGTTGTCCTCGTGACTTACCCCACTAATGTCTGGTGGTTGGTTGGGGAAATAGGGTTCAGCAGCTTGGACACCCACATGGATATTTTCAGGAGCATAGCAATGCATACAGGAGGAGAGGCTCATCCCAGTGAAGTCACTTCCAAGGTGAGAACAGCCACAATGCAAATTTCGTCCCAACTTTCTCCCAGATATCAGGTATGTTTTCAGCCCTGAGAAGACGTAGCAGGTAAAAAAAAATGGTCAAAAGTTATTTTTTTTTAAATTCAGGCGACAAAGAGCATTTAACAACAAACAAAGACATGACTCAAGGTGCCGTATTGGAGGCATGTGATGTAAAAACATGGTATACATGTTGTACAATACATACAAACTTAAACCAACCGTGGCAAGAAGGTGGTATTGCAACGCTACGCGTTTCCCCGACTTTGCTTAAAACATCATTTCAGAGATCATGCCCAAACTGCTTTAGGGCAAGAGGTATGCAAACACTGGATTTATTCATACATTCATTCATTTTCCTAATCGCTTATCCTCACAACATACAAAAATATGTATGTGTATGTGTAAGTGCGTGTATGTACAGTTGTGGTCAAAAGTTTACATACACTTGAAGAACATAATGTCATGGCTCTCTTGAGTTTCCAGTTATTTCTACAACTCTGTTTTTTCTCTGATAGTGATTGGAACAGATACTTCTTTATCACAAAAACATTCACGAAGTTTGGTTCTTTTATGACTATTATGGGTTAACATAAAAAGTGATCAAATCTGCTGGGTCAAAAATACACACAGCAACACGAATGAGCAATTTTGGTGACTTAGAAAGTCGTGTCAGTGAAATGAGCTTCATAGCATGGCCTCTTAACTTCTTGTGAGTGATTATGAGTGACTACAGCTGGTGACTTCTCTGAGGCCATTTAAATAGGGCTCATTGGATGCAAACGCCCACAAACGCTACAATGGGAAAGTCAAAGGAGCTCAGCATGGATCTGAAAAAGCAAATCCTTGACTTGAACAAGTCAGGAAAGTCACTTGAAGCCATTTCAAAGCAGCTGAAGGTCCCAAAGCAACAGTGCAAACGCTCCAGTACAGTGGTACCTCGTCATACGACCGCTCGTCATACAATATTCTTGTTTTACGACGGAAATTTCGATCGAATAGTCATGCGATCAAAATTTCGTGATGCGACTAAGCCAGGTGGCCATGGCACTGTCTTTTTTGCATATCTTTCGTGTATAACAATATCTAAGAGCACTGAACGATTAATTCAGACGAGTTTCTCCTACGCATCAATCAGGAAACGCACAACGCGCATGCGCGGGCAAAAAGAGTGCTTTCTGGGTAATGAAGTATACTCGTGCACACAACACCCATAGGCAACCTTTCTCAGAATAAAACTTCATTACCCACAATCAATGTGGGTAAGCTCAGCTATTGCATTTCCTGTTATTCTTTCTAAGGAAAGAAGCTCCCGCGATCGTTCTTTAAAGACTATTTCTCGTTGGCAAGTGGTCGTGCGTTATCCTATTGTGAGGACATTTGTGTGCATCATTTTGGGAATATTTTGAAGGCAATACAACAGCGAACAGTCCATCGATAGCGAACGTGAGGGTGGAGGCGTGGCAAACCGCCAACCCGGAAAACGAAGGTAACAAAAGATTACAACCAAATTAGAATTCAGTTTTGTGTAAAGTTAGATTAAACGTATGTTTGAGTGTCTGTATATATTAATCCAAGTTAATTTAATTTTGTTTGTTCCGTTTACGAGTGCGTTGTCGTGGGAAAAAAACGAAACACACGCCCCCCAAACGTTTGTCTCCCGTCGGCGAAATCTGCCCAATTTTAGTTAGATTAAACACATTTTAATACTATTAAACCACTAGTTATGTGTTACTTTGTTAATAGATGGCGAATTAGAAGAAATAAAACATTTTTTTCCAATCCAATATCCTGTTTTTGGTGTTTTTTTTTCACAGGGTTGGAACAAATTAATTTGTTTTCCATTCATTTCAATGGGAAACATCCGCTCGAGTTACGAGAATCTCATCATACGATCTCAGTCTCGGAACGGATTACGATCGTATGTCGAGGTACCACTGTATTTGTATTCAATCAATAAATGCTGCTAGGAAGTGGATTTTACCTAAATTTAGTGCATTTTTTGTCATTTCACGTATGGACGTATCGACGTTCATCGCTGTCTTTTTACCGGGGAAATGATACTCCGGGCCCGGTTCTGATCTCTAAAAAGCTCCAGTATTTGAATTTAATCAATAAATGCTGTTTTCGGCTGGATTTTACCCCATTTTGGATTGATACGTTGAAGGCGCCACTGATATATATACATATACATATATATACATATATACATATATACATATATACATATACATACATATATATACATATACATACATATATATACATATACATATATATATATATACATATATATATATACATATATATATATACATATATATATATATACATATATATATATATACATATATATATATATACATATATATATATATACATATATATATATATACATATATATATATATATACATATATATATATATATATACATATATATATACATATATATATATATATATATATATATATATATATATATATATATATATATATATATACACATACATACACATACACATACACATATATATATATATATATATATATATATAATTTTCAAGTTACAAAAAAAGTTCTGGAAACAATTAAGTGTGTATATTTATATGTATGTGCATGTGTATGTATATATATATGTATGGGTATATATATATATATATATATATATATATATATATATACACACATCTATAACTTGAAAATTTCGGAAGTAGAGCAGTACTTTATATGTAAATTTGTCAAGTTGATGATCTGCGAAAAAGACAGCAGAATCTACTTGGATTTAAAAGCAAAGTAAGCATCTGAAAAAGACACCAGCGAAACCAACACTCGGTTCTAAGGCATGGAGAATCAGGAAGTTCCACCTTGAAAGCCGCAGTGGAATACATTTTTACCTCGGTTATCGCACAACGTTTACATTTAGTGAAACGTAAGATTAAAACTTATTCTTAAGTGTGTGTGTATAGTAATCCAAGTTCATTTCAGTTAAATGTTACGTGTGTGTTGCCGTCAAGTCTCTCACTCTCCTGTCCTTTCTCTCTCGTCCGCGTTAAGACACTACCGTCTGTCTCTACTGAATAATGTCACATTTCAGTATTGAAGATCATAACGTCTAGATAGGTATTTGTTACTTTGTGAGTAAGTAGTGAATTAGACCAAATAAAAAGATGTTTCCTCATTGAAATATCCTGTTTTGGTATTTTTTCGGAGGCTGGGAACAGATTAATTTGTATTTAGTTCATTCCTATGGGAAAAATTTATTTGAAATACGGGTAAATTGAGCTCGATCCCGGAACGCATTAAGCTCGTATCTCAAGGTATTACGGTACAAGAAAAATGCCTCTCGAATCTGACGAAGAGAACTTGGACTAAAGGACCAATAACCTGTTTTTTTTAAGCGGACAGGAACTATTCACTGAGTGCAGTACTAAAAAGTATTTTTTAAAATAATTAATAGATGATATTTAAATATTAATACATTATAGTCTTTTCAAATTCCTGTAACTGTGATAGTCAATTAATTCGCTTCTTGATATTTGTACTTATATTTTCGTATAGGCGCAAAAACTTGAAGTATAGTATGTAGTAATAATGGGGGTGATCACACTTTGCGGTTCTTCAATTATCGCGGCCATGTCTGGTCTACATTATCCACGAAAAACGAAGCATCAGTGTGTGTGTACATTTATATATACCGTAAAACCTCCATTTCAATGGCATGCCGTTCTATTTTTTCAAACTTTCCCCCGTAGTGCCGTTCAATTAGAGGGTGTCGCTTTATTTTTCGACTAGCTGGTCAGAATTTTGAGAAGATGCGGTTAATTTTATGGATGAAATGAGAAACCTGGTAACATATACATATTTATTTAACAAAAGGCACAAAAACAAGGCGATTACTGCTACGTAATTAGAAATTCACAGTTGTAGCTGTCCTCGTAATTCACATCACCTTCCGCATCAGCGTCGAGTGTCTGAGTGAGTCGCCGTTCATCATTGGCTCGCGCTTGTTGGAAAAGTTGCAAACCAGTCTAAATCGGGCCGTCTGACCTGAAACTTGCAATCCTTCAAGCCGTTGAGAGCGGTTGGTGCTTGCATGTTGCCGAATTTGGTGTAGCTCTTCTCGCCGTGCAACATCCAGTTCTCTTAGAACTGTCGGACTTTGGCCTTGAATGGGGCGTTCCAGTAGACCTCGGGGGCCTGTATGAATTTGGTGCAGCCTCCTGGAATCACGGCCACATCAATATGGAGCTTCTTCAATTGCTTCTTGGTGGAATCGCTATTGTGACAACAGTATGAATCCCAGGCAAGAAGGCGCTTGCCATCTGACCACCTTCTCAGGTTGAGAAAAACCTCTATTTCACCGGCATGCCGCTCTATTTTTCAAACCTTTGCCTGGTGTGTTCCTTGGTCTGCAAGATGCTCTCATCTCACCTCTCATCTCATTTTCTGAAATGATTTATCCTCATTAGGATCGCGGGGGGTGCTGGAGCCTATCCCAGACCTGGATTTGAACCCAGGACCCCAGAGCTGTGAGGCCGACGCGCTAACCACTCGCTCCATCGGACCGCCCTGCAAGATGCTTTATCCATTTAAAACAGAATCATGATACTACCACAGAGCAGATGCATTTATACGGTGGAATGATTACAGACAGGTGAATTCTATTCATCTTCATAAGTCAACATTGGATCATTCAGAGTTCCTCACTGAACTTCTGGAGTGTGTTTGCTGCACTGAAAGTACAGGTGCCGATTAATATTGCACGCCCCACATTTCCGTTTTTAATTTGTTAAAATGGTTTAAAATATCCAATAAATTTTGTTCCACTTCACGATTGCGTCCCACTTGTTGATATTTGAAATTTTTGTAAAATTTTATATATTTGTGTCTGAAGCCTGAAATGTGGCAAAAGGTTGAAAAGTAGAGTACTTTCACAAGGCACTGTATATATTGACCTCCATTAAGTTTTACTTTTCAGCTAAGTAAAAGGGCACTTGTGAATTCTCCAAATTGTCAATCAAATCCATTAAGCCAAAAGAAAAATATTTGATTTAACTCGCCTGTTTTAGGTGTAAAAAACAAAACAAACAAAAAAACACTGTGGTTCCACATGTGGTAGATTGTGCGTCAGTCTGATGCTGAGTGGGTGCGCTCATGCAATGGTTTGTGTACTAGTGTATACTTGATACATTTTTACTAAAACAAACAAAGTGAAACAAAATGTGTTTGCACATGTGCTTGTGTGTGTATATGGTTAGCCATGATGACATTATTTTCTAGGTAGCATCATAACCATTTAAGAATTCATTAAAGTCATTTGTCTCATTGATTTCCAAATCAAGTTCATACACAGCTATTATTTTATTAAACTATCCCATCTTACAGTCAGTCAAACAATGATAATTAGGGTTGCCAACCTTTCCTTGAAAAACGGACTCCATATTCAGAAACAAATGTACGCATCGCATATTTAGCTTATCTGTTAGTTTCCTTCAAACCTGAATAATGTATCGTTTGTACCGCAACATCGCAATGTGCCCACCGCAATACTCACACTTTGTTTGAAGATGCATATCTGACTCAATTAACAATGGTTAAGGTCTCATCAGGATCTAAGCATGGTGCCAACCACCTCGGCTAAAATTTACGACCTGCTTCATAGCTGCTTGTTAAGGCATCCTTTTGATGTTGAACACCTTCATTTCGCCACCCTTTGTTGGTAATCCGGCGACCTCAGGGAGGACGTGCCGAAAAAGCACAAAGTAGGATCACCCCTAATATTTCTACCTTACTACAGTAATCCCTCGAATATCGCGGCTTCACCTTTTGCAGATTTTTTTCCCGGGGGAATTTTTTTTAAATGTTTTTATTTTTATTTTTTGAAGTTCGTAAAAATGTGAAAATCCCTCATGAAACTTGCAAGCGGAAGCCACTCCTCTGTCTTCCGCTTGGTACTAGAACTCAGCACTGAAATAAAATTCAAAAAATTTAAAAGAAAAAAACAATTTTAAAGTACAGTGGTACCTCGACATACGAGCGTAATCCGTTCCGAGACTGAGATCGTATGACAAGGTTCTCGTAACTCGAGCGGACGTTTCCCATTGAAATGAATGGAAAAAAAATTAATTCGTTCCAGCCCTCTGAAAAAACACCAAAAACAGGATATTGGATTGGAAAAATGTTTTATTTCTTCTAATTCCCCATCTATTAACAAAGTAACACATAACTAGTGGTTTAATAGAAATAAAATGTGTTTAATCTAACTAAAATTGGGCGGATTTCGCCGAGGGGAGAGGGGCACAAAAGGGGCGGGGGGCTTCGGGTTTTTTTTCCACACAACGCACTCGTAAACGGAACAAACACTCCACCCTCACGTTCGCTATCGATGGGCTGTTTGCTGTTGTACTATTCCCTTCAAAATATTCCGAAAATGATGCACACAAATGCCCTCACAATCGGATAACGCACGACCACTTGCCAACGAGCAGCAGTCTTTTATCAGCGATCGCTCCGCTGCTCATGGGAGCTTCGCTCCCTTTTAGCTTGTAGCATCTGTGGTCGCATCCCCTCGAACGGCGCCTATGATAGAGTTGCTACCGTGGTTGCTATTCCGGGGAGTTGCGAGCCAGTGCCCCTGATGTTCTTATGAGCAGCCAACGAGCAGCAGTCTTTTATCAGCTATCGCTCCGCTGCTCATGGGAGCTTCGGGGGCGCTGGCTAGCGGCTCCTTTTAGCTTGTAGCATCTGTGTTCGCATCCCCTCGAACGGTGCCTATGATAGAGTTGCTACCGGGGATGCTGTTGCGAGCCAGTGCCCCTGATGTTCTTATGAGCAGCCAACGAGAAGTAATATAATACTCCTCGTATTAGATAAAAATAACAGGAAATGCAGCAGCTGAGCTTACCCACGTATTGATTGTGGGTAAAGTTTTATTCTGAGAAAGAGTGCCATTGCCTGTCGGCGTTGTGTACACGAGTATACTTCATTACCCAGAAAGCCCTCTTTTCCCCGCGCATGCGCGTTGTGCGTTTCCTGGTCTGAATAACTCATCCGGTGCTCGTAAATATTGTTATACACGAAAGAATTTTGTATGACGAGCGGTCGTGTGACGAGGTACCACTGTACAGTGGTACCACGTCATACGACCGCTCGTCATACAAAATGCTCGTCTTACGGGGGAAATTTCGATCGAATAATTAGCCCGTGATGCGGTCAAAATTTCGTGATGCGACCAAGCCAGGTGGCCATGGCATTTTTTTTTTGCATCACTTTCGTGTATAAAATCTTTCTACGAGCATTGGGCGGACTTTGCATTTCCATGCCCGTTTTTCCCCCCACTTTGGTCTACATTTACATACCAGGTAAACAACAATGGATCGGAAGAGTTTTGCAAAGAAAAGATCTGGAATATATGTACACTCGGTAATCAGACACGGGGAAGCGGCAAGTTCCAAACAACTCTTGATGCGTTCGTTTTGAAGGCTCCGGCGGAACGTCAAGGTGGGGCCAAGGTAAAAAAGATTAAAACTAAATTAGAATTCAGTTTTGTGTGAAGTTACATTAAACGTTGAGTGTCTGTATATATTAATCCAAGTTAATTTAAATTTGTTTGTTCGTTTACGAGTGCCGTGGATCAAGTCGTATTACTATTAAACCACTCGTTATTTATTACTTTTTCAATATATGGCGAATTATAAGAAATAAAACATTTTTTCCAATCCGATATCCTGTTTTTGGTGTTTTTTTTCAGAGAGTTGGAACGAATTAATTTGTTTCCCATTCATTTCAATGGGAAACTTCCGCTCGAGTTACGAGAATCTTGTCATACGAGCTCAGTCCCGGAACGGATTAAGCTCGTATCTCGAGGTACCACTGTATATCAAATGTGAAAATCCATGCTGAAAATCCATGCTGAAACTCACAAGCGGAAGCCACTCCCCTGTCCTCCACTTGCTACTAGGACTCGGTCGGCACTGAAGTAAAAAAAAAAAAAATTAAATAGGGGTGACCCTATTTTGCGGTTTTTCGTTTATCGCAGCCATGTCTGGTCTACATTAACCGCGATAATCGAGGGATTACTGTACATGTTTTCGCATCTATACAAAAATACAAGTATACAATTAGCAAGAAGTATAAACATTACCCAGTTACCGTATTTTCTTGCATTTAAGCCGTATTTGTAACTAAAAAAATGACTGAATCAAGGGTACGTCTTATATGTGCACAAATTAGACTTGACATGCATGAAACTGCAAGGTGACAAAGACGAAACACCATCACGCAATACAATGCGGCCGATACGGTCATTTATTTCAAAATAGAGAAAAGATAAACAGATAAAACGCTAAACTAAATTTATTTTGACGTCTATGAAGGAAATTCAAGAAAAAAAAACGTATCTTACCTAAAATGTTTACTCACTCACTTACTTGGGCCTGCCATTGCTCGCTCAGGGCGCTACCACTTTACCTTTTACCAGAAGTTAAATATGCTCTGACTGGCTAGACGCAAGTAGCCTTGATACATGTGTTCATAGTGTTTACCATGTCAGCACATCCCAATAGTTTTTAAGGCTGATCGATGGTCTTGCAGTCGATCACTACAATATCAGCCTTGGTACCTGCGTAATTTGTATCTCATGCTATTATTATATCCAGAGACACTGGTGAAAAGTAGACCCCTACTGGCACTTCCTGGTCGTACTGCTCACGTGACTTCCTTTTTTAATTTGTCCATGTGCGATGATTTTTCTTAAGATTTTCCCTTCAAAGTACATCATTGTTAAATTTCCAACTGATACAATGGTGGCGGGGAATATCAAAGAGGGGAATGAGACGGCCAAAAGAGATCAGGTCCTTAGACTCAGCGAGTTGTGCGCTCTCAACAACTTGGCGCTGAACATTTCCAAAACCAGAGAACTCATCCTGAACTTCCGACGGAACGAGACCGCTCCGTACCCTGTCTGTATATAAACGGTGGAGGTGTGGAGCGAGTGGAGACCTTCAAATTCCTGGGGCTCCATATCTCTGCTGATCTCACCTGGGCAGCAAACACCATAGCACTCTTCAAGAAGCGCAGCAGAGGCTACATTTCCTGAGACTACTAAGGAAGGAGCAACTAAACACCAACCTCTTGGTGACCTACCGGTCAGACAGAATATGCTGATCTACACTGTTTCAGTGTGGCACTCAAGCTGCACCGAGGGAGGGCACAGAGCATCATCAAAGACAATACACATCCCGGCTTCTACGTATTCAACCTTCTTCCCACTGGCAGGCGCTACTAAATTTTGATATACGAGCATTCAGCGGACGCGAGAGGCTGCTCATTAGAACATCATGGGCACTGTCTTTCTGGTCGCAACTCCCTCGTGTAATGTTGATTTGATTTGATTGATTTTGTAAGGTCTCTACGAGCACTGGGCGGAGCGTTGCACTTTTTCAGTGTTTTTTTTCCCCGTTAGTCAGTGCAAATGGCGGAGCTTGTTCGCCAATACGAGAGGAGTACTACTTCCCGGGCAAGTTGGCAAGTGGTCGTGCGTTATCCTATTGTGAGGACATTTTTTTGCATCATTTTCAGAATATAGGGAAGACAAAAGCAAACATCCCTCAATAGGTTGCATCTGAAAGTCAGGGTGGAGGCGGGGCAAATAGAGCCAACCCGGGAGAAGAAAGGTATAAAAATGTAAAACAAAATTAGAATTAAGTTTAGTGTAAGGTTAGATTAAACATATTTTTAGTGTGTCTGCATCGTAATCCAAGTTCATTTAAATTTGTTTATGTTAAGTTACGAGCGCGTTGCCGTGCAAAAAGTCTCTCTCTCTCTCCCCTCCGCGAAATACGTCTAATTTTAGTACTATTAAACCACTAGTTATTTGTTACTTTGTTAACAGATGGCGAATTAGAACAAATAAAAATGTTTTTCCAATCCAATATCCTGTTTTTGGTGTTTTTTCAGAGGGTTGGAACAAATTAATTTGTTTTTAGTTCATTTCTATGGGAAACGTTCATTTGAGTTACGAGTAAATTGACATACGAGCTCAGTCCCGGAACGCATTAAGCTCGTATCTCGAGGTACAGCATCGTGGCTTCTCCATCGTCTAAATATATCTTTTTTTCGCAAGATGGCGCCGTCAAGCGACAGGTCCGTCCGCTCTTACCCGTTTTCTGTGTTTTACAGCCTTTCTTCTTTTTTTTTTATATATTTTAATATTTCTTAAAACCTTCCTTTGTACTTTACTTTGTACTTTATACTTTTTACTTTAATGTTTTTACAACTTTCTTTGTTCTATTAGCTTAGTTTCTTTTTTCTAGTTCTATTTTGGAACCATTCAGCCATGCCTCCGCTGTCATACACATGGGATAAGCTGTGAACAATACGCAGCAGAAAGAGCAACACCTTGGTGCCGCTGAAAATACGGAGGTGGACAAAAGTGCCAGGAGAAGAAGCGATGCTTCAGACCAATGATTCCATCTATTATGTTAAGATGGAAGAGCTGTCAGCGCTTACCAGGCCATAAAGGGAGTCTCGGGAGTGTTGCACTCTGTTACTGTTGATTCTTCAGCTCCAGACTACTGAGGGACTGTGCAGATAAGCTTGGAAGAGTGATTCTGTATATTTTCAAACTCAGTCTCAGTCTGCAGAAGGTCCCCCCCACCTTGTGGAAGACTTCCTGTGTGTGATTCCAGTTTAATATAGCTCTACAATGTATTTGCCTGTGTCTGTATCTGTTCTTGCTACTGCAACCAAGATGGTGCCACTCAAATGTTTGTAACATAACATCAACTTTAAATTTAACTTAAATGAAATTAGATTACTATACACACAGATTTACAAATAAATTTTAATCTTGTGTTGGCGACCAAGCTCAGTCACGTGTACCCCACTCTCATGTTTTTCTATAATTTCATGCTTAGTATTGATTGTCAATATACGCTTTTTCTTCTCACTACTCTTCATTGTACCGGCTGGCGTTGGACCCATTGTTTTTTCAATTAATTCTGCACTGATTAATGCAAAAAAAGCGTAAAAAAATGCAAACTGTACGGCTGACGCACATAGATATATTCACGAGACGGAGATGCGGCAAGAAAGACAGGGCGATGCTGTTCTCATAAGCAGCCTCTCGCATACTCGGCCAACCTGGCGGCCGCATCGGGAGCAGACTCGTATGCTCGTATCTCAGGGCAAAAATTTGCTCAGAATTTTCCTGATATGTCAAATTTCTCATATGTTGGAACACTTTTCAAGGTAATACAGTACATTTAAAAGGTACAAGTAACCATAAAATAAAAAATAAAAAACACATTTTGAGCCAAATAGGTTTTCTGAACAGGTATTAATTTAGTAGTGCTATTTTTAATCAAACATGTAAGAAGGGAATACAAACGGTAAATTAAAGTAACTGGTTCTCTTCAAAATCCAACAATTTAAAATAATCATCTAACTTAATGCTCCAAGCTTTTATCACTTAAGGAGACACATTTATACGACAGATCACAGATTTATACCCCAAAAGACCAATTTGTCATCACTTAACTGACTTGACTGTATTTTTCATACATGTGGGTTTGTTAGTGGGTGCACGTTACCACATAGGCCCAAGAGAAAGAGGGTCACTCTTAAAAAAACTCAAATTTGCTTGGCACTGATTTGGGAGAGGGGTGCAGCTATAAATGTTTAGCAATTAATCAGTTACGCTTACGTACAAACATATATATATGTTTATGTGTATATATATGTATACGTATATATATATATATATATATATATATATATATATATATATATATGTATATATTTATATATACATACATATGTATGTATGTATATAAAAATGCAAAGAGGTACATAGTTTCACACACATAGGGCACAGGTAAAAGTCTAAATTGTAGTCCAAAGTGGAAGGCTTTCGGCCCTGGTAGAACAGGCTCTTGCCGCCATCTGGCGGGCAAACACGCGTATTACATCTCCCATAATAACGGCCACGGAGGGAACTATTCCCGCGGTGGAGGGCACATTTTCACATGTTGCTTTATTTATTTTAAGACATTAATAAATCATTTCCTAATAATTTCCTCTCATTTTTGTGTTTCCTCACATCTTTCATACAAAATTGGGACAATGACCAATTTTAAAGGGTTTAGTTGGTAGTTGTGTGAGGACCGTGGAACAAATTAGAGAATTAACATTATTATAAATTACACCTCTACTTACGAAATTGTATATGTATATGCAGTGGCGGGCCGTCAGGGCCTTCAAGGCCTTCTCTGCTGGCCTAAGAAATATCTGAATCATATTATATTTTGTCCATCAATACTTATTATTCCAAATGGTCTGTTAGCTTCCTTTCATTGCTTTTCCCCCTGGTTGCACTGCTTCCAGATGTGTGTTTTCATATTGAAGCATTTAACCAATCACATTTCAGCCATTATTTGTTGCCAGATCAGATCTGCCTCAAAGCCTTCACATTCAGTTCTTGCGGGCTCTGCTGCATTAAACTAGACTGTTGCTTTTAACCAATCAGATTTCGAGTTGGCAACCCCACAATGATTTTTCATAGGCGTTAGCATTTTGCTGGCTGGGACATGTCATTGCTTTCACAAACTATGATTGGCTAGTAGGCGGGCCAAAGCAGCACCCGAGGCAGCCGAGATCGCAAACTCCACCCACTATGGCCGACAGAAGCAGAAGCAAAAACAAATTGATTCTGTTTGCTCACAAAGCTATTTTCCAGACGGACTTTTCCAGAAAAAAATGGATATATATATATATATATATATATATATATATATATATATATATATATATATATATATATATACATATATTGGTCAGAGTTTCTTAATTTTTCAATCGGAATATTAAAGTGGTCAGAGACAAAAGAAATATCATAGAAATAAGCACACAGTCAAATTTTTGTCTACTTTGTATTCATTATAGCATTCAAACAAAGCAAATGAAATCATAGCTAACTATTTTTAACCTATACTGAGTGGAATATTATTAAAGTTTTGTAATTGAAACACAAGACGGGTAATTTACAGTAGCATTAGAAAGGTTGGCAAACTTTTACATGCAATTTTTTGTCCCTAATATGTCTTCTCGTTGGTCCTTATTCAACTACCGTATTAACTCGCATATAAGCCGCCTGCGCGTATAAGCTGCACCCTTAAAATTGCATTTTACAATTTCTCGCGTATAAGCGGTCCCCTGATTCCCAATTTTCACCTCCATTTTCACGGTTTTAATAGGGAGTACAAATGTGTTACTTTGAAGGGGAAATCTTAAGAAAAATCATCACACGTGGTATTCCTGAGATTCTGTATGAATCAAAAGCACATTATTAGGGTCAATATCATAAGGAAGTTAAAATGCCTGTCTTTGTAAATGCAAAATATAAACTTATTAAATTTGAAAAAAGAAATAAGTCTATCTTGATGAGAACCTGATGCTTTCTAATTACAGAAATTACAATTTTCTTACCAGAAGTTTAAGATGTTGTGGTATCCATGTTGTGTCTAATGTCAAAATATCTCCATTCTTTCGACGGTTCATATTACTCCAATTGTTGTCACTTACGAACAAGAAATAAAACGAAGTGGAATTTTGTTTAATTTCAGAATCAAGGCTACTCACGTCTGCTTTCACCAACTATGATTGGCTAGTAGGCGGGCCAAAGCAGTACCTGAGGCAGCCGAGACGGCAGCGCCCTAGGTAAGTTGGCCGCACCTCGACCTAAGTAAGATGGCCGTGCCCCGAGCGAGCAGTGATGGGAATGTGAGTTTTTTCATGCTATATGCAAGATACATACGTTTTTTCTTGAATTTCATTGATAGACATCAAAATAAATTTTGTTTAGTGTTTTATCTGTTGATATTTTCTTTATCTTGAAATAAATCACCGTATCGATCGCATTGTCTTGCGTCATGACGTCACGGCGACATTGATGTCATCGTGTCATGGCGTCGTCAACTTGCAGTTTCGTGCATGTCGTCGTCAACTTGCAGTTTCGTGCATGTCGTGTTTTTATGCACATATAAGCCGTACGATCGATTCAGTCATTTTTTGTCCGACAAAACGGGCTTATATGCGAGTAAATACGGTAGGGATGGGGAACAAGTTAGACACAAAGAGCAAAAACTTTAAACTGTAAGAGTCAAAGAAGCACACCACACAGTGACTTGCTGTACATACAGATATCTTCATATTTTCGTTTAGCTTGCATTTTGCCTACGAGGGTAATAACCTGCATGCGTATTAAATGTTTATACTTCATTTCCCGGCATTAGACTTAACCCCCGGAGATGATTGCCGGCCCATTATGTAAGAAGCAGCATTTTTTAAAAATCCAATCTGGCATTTTTTTAAAAATATATAATTTATCATTTCATTTTAATGGGGCCCTGATGAATTTTAGTGTATTTTAAGAGAATAAAAATAAGAGAAACGTGAAACGAGGCAAAGAGCCACAGTGTACACAAAATAGGATAGGAAGCAAAGAGCCACATTCATTTTGGCCGGAAGCCTTGTGCAGCTCAAAAGCCGCATGTTCACCACCCCTGAACTATACAATGGCTTGGAAACGTTTGGGCCCCTTGAGTGCTTAAAGTGCTTTATAAAGCATTTCTTAATTTTTCAATCGGAATATTAAAGTGGTCAGATACAAAAGAAATATCATAGACATGAGCATTATGTAGAAACACATGAATTTGTCATGGGTTGTACCTTGTTTCACGGATAAATTGTGTCTTTTCAGCATTTAATTTGTAATGTACTACAACCACTTACAAATGTGCTATTTCCAGCCATGGTCTTGCCGCACTCTTTACAGCAAATACTGTCAATTATACTATTACCTTTACAGTTTTTATATTCTTCATTTCCAATTCGTTTTCAGAGTAAGTGTGGCATGTGCATGGGTGATAGTCAGAAGTTAGAGGGTGTGTGATAGAATAGTGTTTTTCTGAGGTGTGTGTCCATGGTGTTTATGATCTTGTGTGCATGTGGAATTTCACAGCACAGTTATGCTTCCTCTCCATTCATCCGTTTCTTCATTCATTCAGTTGATCAGGTTTTATTGGAAAATGTGAGTTAATGTGTAACAGATATGTATTGGCAGGTTTTTAATAAGATACGAGAGTAAAGTCCAATGATTCAGGATTGCACGACTTTAGATGAGTCATTAATGGGAATGTCATCTTTGTGCCTTATCTTGTATCCTAGTCTGTGTGCATGTGTTTAGGGCATGCCATTCAAGCAAGCAGATAACATGTCTGTCCTCCCAAAATATATTTTTTGTGCGAGTTAGATGCCCCACTTTGCATATCTATAAAAAGGTTTGCAGTTATGTTTGGAATATTTTGCTGAAGGCAGTTTACATTATTAATGTTAGCTGTTAACATTGATTTGAATTGGAGTATATATGTAAGTAGCATTTTATGTGATAAAATTAGGAGTTTATTTCTTTGAAATTATTAATTTATGAAATAGCACAATACTGGACTGACTTATCTCACTATATCTCAATACATACATTACTGATACATGTCTCTGAAAATCAATCCATGATGCAACTAGTTAAACAAAAATAAGGATTTCAAAATCTATTTTTTTATTGAATCCTTTATTAAACAGTGCACTTTTTGTGTTAAAACAATGCTGTAAAACATAAATATACCACTGAGAATTTACTTGCACATACAGAGAGATGAAGCGACAAAACAAAAATAACTTAAACAAGTTTAAGTCCAATAATAAAAATAAAATACCTTGAGAGACAATGTGTAGTTCAAAGATGGCATCAATAAACATTAAACAAATGGTAGAGCCGAAACACTTGTAGGTTAAACTGAGCCTCTGGAATCAATACACGTGCCGAGATATTCTGTCATTTTTCAAGCCTCGTAACTTCGTGTTTATGCAAGACACTTGCTTGTAGCACTCCTCGTTTGAAAGTGCGGAAGTAGAGCTTCACCCTCGTTTTAGCCTCAAGTCAAGCCTACTTATTAATGTTGTTGACTACTTATTATGTGACTATTTATTTATTATTTAGTATTTATACATTATTATTTATTGAGTATTTGTTTGTTTGTTGTTGGTATTTGTGCACTTCGTGGTGAAGCTTTAAATCTCATACTTGTATAATGACAATAAAAGCATTCATATCACAATTAATTACACTTTAAAACGGGAGATAATCCCATTTGAATTTTATAGTCTTATTGCCCTCATAAATAAGCATGGAAACACTCCATGGATCATGTGCTTGTCCACATTTTTGTAATTTCTTGTCCTTTTTTCCCTAATCACAAAAGGCGGTGGAGAATTACATATCCCATGATTCCATTCTGACGTCAAACCAGAAATTGACTACTTGCGATTTCCCATAATGCCTTGCTCCTTGGAGGGTAACAAGAATGTAAACGAAAGGGCATTACAACCTGTACAATGTGAGAGGATGCTGAAGCTTCCTAAGATCTTAAAAGAAGTGTCAAATCTGACAAAACAGAAACTTAAACAAAAATGTCCCTCATTCAGAGCTGCCAACTACTCTGGAATTTCAGGAGTTTACCCAGAAATCCAACACAAAGTCCGGGACTTCGGACAACCTCTCTAAACTCCGGAAATCCAAAAAAAATTGTCACTTACATTTTTTTAAGCAACCATTTTGGAAAAGTCATTTTCAATTTAAAGGCCTTGAAAAACACACCATTGCTACAGCTTCCGCTATTTTGATTCAACTGCACTGGAAACTGGAAGAATTCGGTAGCAGTGCATTGTGAATCATACGAGTTACAAGTTCTGACGAATGATTCCTCTTATGCGACATGGCAATCGATTCGGAATCGATTTCATAGGTAGCCTCTATCGCTTTAACATTCTCGTTTGTATTTTTTCATAAGAGAAGTAAGTATTATTAAGGCTGACTAAACCACCAGTCTTTTGTTTTAAAACAAATCCTATCATTTCAGGGGTTCTTGGAAAGGAAGTTCAAGTAGGAGTACACAGAATTTACCAATATGCCTCTGGAATAAGCGCAAGATGGATCGCAATTTGGATGAAACTTTTAAGAAAGAGTGGCCCGGTGGAGCAAGTGGTTAGCGTGTCGGCCTCAAAGCCCTGAGGTCCTGGGTTCAAATCCAGGTCGGTCCACCTGTGTGGAGTTTGCATGTTCCCTCTGGCCCTGCGTGGGTTTCCTCTGGGTACTCCGGTTTCATCCCACATTCCAAAACATCCATGGTAGGCTGAGTAGACACTCTAAATTTCCCTTAGGTATGGGTGAGTGTGCATGGTTGTCCGTCTCATTGTGCCCTCCGATCGGCTGGCCACCGATTTAGGGTGTCCCCCGCCTCTGGCCCGGAGTCAGCTGGGATAGGCTCCAGCACGCCACGCGACCCTAATGAGGATAAAGCGGTTCAGAAAATGAGACGAGAGATGAGACTTTTAAGAAATCCAGACACTCGTAGAACTTTATTACTTCTATATTCGATGACAAAAAGATAAACTTATTTTCATTATGCTGTACTTTTTCAATAGTTTGCAAAAAACAATATTTCAATTAAGGTAAAAACATGATAATAACAGAAAGATTTAAATTGTCCTACGCTTATTTCTTTTAATTTTATATCGATTTTGCATGAAAAGCATTCACTCCGGAAATACTCCAGAAATGGGACAAGGATACTGCTGAAATGGGGTCAACAGAGGTTGGCAGGTCTGCTCATTATCTGTTGATCTTGGGAAGTTAGTGGGGAAAAAACATTCATGTGTAGTGCCTTGACCATATCAAAATCTGGGCTCTCTCTTCAGTTTCAAGCTAATGCTAACCATCACTGTTAAACCTCCAAAAATTTAGAGACTGGCAGAAAAATTTGACTTATGTCTCCTTAGTGTTTGACAAAAACGTAGAAAATGACTTTTGATCTGCACCGTTCCCCCTGACCCTTTTTCTATCTTAAAAGAGTAATAATGTTATTTACTTGGACAATATGATGTAATATATGTGCAGTTCACCAGCAGAAATACAACATACAATGTGTCATTTTTTTTTAAATGTTGATCCTTTATTTCAGAAGCAGACTATTTGTAACCAGAATAAAGACATTTCAAAGGTCCAGAAGTTTTGCGTGCTTTTTCAAGGTTTGACTTGTTGATAAACACTCTCCCAAGACCTTGTGGTCTTCTTATTTCCGGAGTGAATGTGATTCAGGCAAAATCGATATAAAATGTAATAAAAATAAGCATAGGACAATTTAAATAAAACTGTTATCATGTTTTTACATTAATTTAATATTTGGCTTTTGCAAACTATTGTGATAGTACAGCATAACAAAAGTATAAAAAGTGAACACAGTTTTTCAGCTGGTCCCTTACTCGCAGTTGCATGTTGTGCAATGTGAAAATGTCGGTCCTTTTGGAGACGGCGTCAATATGGGATATTTCGTCGAGTGAGAAGCAATAAAGTTCTGCGAATGTCTGGATTTCTTTAAAGTTTCATCCAAATTGCGATCCATTTTGCACTTATTCCGAGGAGGCTGTGCACTCATACTTGAACTTCCTTTACAACAAGCCCGGAAATGATAGCATTTGTTTCGAAACAAAAGACAGGTGGTTTAGTCAGCCTTAATAATACTTACAGTAATACCTTGATTATTGCGGTTAATGGGGGGTTGGTAAATATTTGCTCGGAATTTTACACGCATCTCAAATTCCTCGTATGTCGGGGCACTCGTATGTCAAGGTATTACTGTACAGCTGATCATCAGAACTGAAAATACGATAATGCAAAAATCAACAGGCCTTACTGGATATTATTCAAAATAATACTCCAGATTTGGTGAATACAGATGCACATGGCAAAGGCAGTATACCCAAATGTACTGATCAAAACATCCTAGTGTACTTTGTGTCAATGTGTGTGCATGAAATAATCAGTAATCAAGCTACAAGTAGGTTGGGCATGCTTATCTGCACTCAGCACAAGCGCACACAAACATTCACTTGACTCAACACATTCTTTAGCAGTCCAATTGACAGGCCAACTTACTTTAAGTGTGTCAAGAGCACACATTATGGGTAAAAGAGCTTATGATGTAAATGCTGAGAAGATAACATGTTAAAATAAACAATATCTGCAGTTGAACAGAAATTATGTTCATGGTTGACTCACATCACATCAGCTCTACATAATAATGGCAAAAGTCTCACAACTTGAAGCAAAGAAAATAAGCCGAGATGAAACAAAACTGAATTACTACCAATTCCCAGAACAAAATTTAGCTTTGTGATAGATTGTATATAATATATCATATATATAGATACTATGTATATAGCAGTGGCGGGCGGTGCATTTTCTGGTAGCGCCTTCAACGTATCAATCCAACCCTCAAAAACTATTTTATGGCTATAAAACCTCTACTGCAACTACAGCTGCAACACATAAAAAATAATCAATAAATTAATGCACAAAAATGGGGGGAAATCCACTTCCTAGCAGCATTTCATAATTAAATACAAATACTGGAGCTTTTCAGACATTAAAACCAAGCCAGGGGGTGATTTTCCCGGAAAAAGACAGCGATGAACGTCAATGGCGTACGGGCAAACATTGCCCGAAAATGGGGTAAAATCCAGCCGAAAACAGCATTTATTCATTAAATACAAATACTGGAGCTTTTTAGACATCAGAACCGGGCCCGGAGTATCATTTCCCCGGTAAAAAGACAGCGATGAATGTTGATACGTCCATACGTGAAATGACGAAAACTGCACTAAAATACTAAAATTAGGTAAAATCCACTTCCTAGCATCATTTATTGATTGAATACAAATACTGGAGCTTTTGAGACATTACAACCAGGCCAGGGGGGTGATTTTTCCAGGGAAAAGACAGCGATGGACGTCAATGGTGAAACGCCAAAAATTAAACTGGGGTAAAATCCACTTCCTAGCAGCATTTTGTGATTAAATACAAACACTGGAGCTTAAATACAAAGACTGGAGCTTTTCAGATATCAGAACTTGGCCCACAATTGAAATATTATTTAGGAATATGGCCATATTTTACTCACCAAAAATCCTTTTTACACAATGTCCATCCTCCTTTCTTTCTTCCTTCTTTCCTATCGCCATCGAAGCTAATGATGAAAGTCGAGCCTGTCCTGTCATATTTCTGGCATAGTCCGTTTTGAAAATGGCTTTAAATCAAAACAACAATATACTATTTGCTTGTGGAGCTAAGTTAGCACACTGAAAGTGCCGCACACACCATATTCCCGGCTGTAACAGGCTTGCTAGCTTCGGAGTTGACCGCCCTTTCTTAATGATGTCCATTTTTTTTCTGGAAAAGTCCGTCTGGAAAATAGCTTTGTGAGAGAAATCTGCAACAGAATTCATTTGTTTTTGCCACTGTCGGCCATGTGGGTGGAGTTTGCGATCTCTGGCTGCTTTGGCCCGCTTACTAGCCAATCATAGTTTGTGAAAGCAATGACATGTCCCAGTCAGCAAAATGCTAACGCCTATGAAAAATCATTGTGGGGTTGCCAACTCGAAATCTGATTGGTTAAAAGCAACAGTCTAGTTTAATGCAGCAGAGCCCGCAAGAACTGATTGTGAAGGCTTTGAGGCAGATCTGATCTGGCAACAAATAATGGCTGAAATGTGATTGGTTAAATGCTTCAATATGAAAACACACATCTGGAAGCAGTGCAACCAGGGGGAAAAGCAATGAAAGAAAGCTAACAGACCATTTGGAATAATAAGTATTGATGGACAAAATATAATATGATTCAGATATTTCTTAGGCCAGCAGAGAAGGCCTTGAAGGCCCTGACGGCCAGCCACTGGTATATAGATATGTATGTATACACATATATACATATATATACACATATATACATATATATATATATACATATATACATATATACATATATACATATATATATATATATATATATATATACATATATATATATATATATATATACACACATATACATATATATACACATATATATACACATATATATATATATATATATGTATACATATCTGTATATATGTGTGTATATATGTGTATATTTGTGTATATATTCAATTCAATTCAATTTATTTGGCAAGAAAAAGCACCAGGCTAAGGGCCATGTAACACATATATGTGTATATATATGTGTATGTATATATATATATATATATATATATATGTGTGTGTATATATGTGTATATATATGTGTGTATATATATATGTGTATGTATATATATGTATATATATATGTATATATGTGTATATATATATATATATATATATATATATATATATATATATATATATATATATATATATATAAATATATGTTATTTGTGTGGGGGTCGGTACCCAAAAAAGGAGTGTTACTGAAGTTTAAGGAAGTACTGTGTAACAATAGCAAAGTTAGGCTACTAGGCTGCTGCTCAGTTACTTTCTGTCTACTGCCCTCATCGTCACAATAAATGTTGCGTCAGTACAGGACCCTGTTGTTAATTTTTCATCCCAGCATTCTCTTTCACGCTGTATACTTAAAGTACTAAAACCAGCATAGTGTTAGAGACAAACACCGCCATACCGATGGCAGTCACGGTGCACCTGGGGGTGAAACAACAGTAGCAGGCTCTGTATTTTAACTGTGTAAGAAAATTAAAGCATGAAATTCTGTACTCAAATGTTGAGGTGGAGATAAACACTACTAAATGAGGCAAAGGCTCTCCATTAAAGCGTTATTATCAAATCTGGAACACTGGGGGTGTAAATATATTTTCAGTATTAAAATATGTCCCTCCTTGTAATGCACAACCCCCCACTAAACACATTCCAGCTGTGATACAAAAATGTGCCCGTTTTGGGTACTCTAATCGCTTGATGTCATCACCACGATCTTTTGCAGATCTAAAGGACTATTCCAGCAGGACAAACTAGTCAGATAACATACATTCGCGCTGGAAAATCATGCAGTGACCCAACTCAGCTTTTTGTGATCAAAGGATAAAGTTAACACAGTCCATCCTAATCAGAGGTTAAAATTTACTCACCCTTCAGCTTCTCCACCACACTCTCACCAGCTCTCTCCACCACTTGGCCATCCTCCCGCTGGTAACGGTCATCCAGGAATTGAGCAGTGGCTTGTGATAGATGGACCTTGCCTGCCACACCAAGCTGCTCCATTAAATTGGCCAGATTGACATCATTTGACCATACATCAAACTTGAAGCGCTTCATTCCAAGAATACCACACAGTACAGTGCCAGTATGAACACCAACACGCATGCTGACAGTCTCACGTGTCTCCTGGCAAAATTGTTCAATGGCTTTGATCATACCTAGACCCATCTCTACACAGCAGTAGGCATGATCAGGTCTAGGGTCAGGACAGCCTGCGACGCAGTAATAACAATCACCTAGTGTGCTGATCTTCTCACAATTTGTTAGTTCACAGAGATGATCAAATCGTCCAAAGAGATCATTAAGAAGACCAACCAAGGCTGGTGCAGATTTGTTGGCAGACATTTTAGTGAAGCCCACTATATCTGCAAAAAGGATACTGACAGGTTCCATACGTTTCATGTTGAAAGGTCGAAATATTATCTGTCCTCGAGGGATGGAGGTCTTCTTGCGTTTGTAGTTATTATGAGGGTAGTTTTTCGGGCTGGCAGCATTTGGTGATTGCGAGGCTCCAACAACACCTCCTCCTGTGCCTAATGAAACAGCCGAGGAAGAGCAGGTACCGGAGGAATAACGTTTTCCGCAGTTCTCACTCCCACCACCTTCGTCGTCACCCTGTTTCATTAGCTCGTCTGCAACACGTCGAGGCATGACCGAATGGATCATACGCTCTTTCAAGGCCTTCTCCACTCCTAGGTCCTTGCCATGCATTATGGCCTGGCCGACTTTGAGAAAAGTGCTGCGAGAGCGCACCTCTGACATAATGAACAAGTGGATACCAATAACGTGGACACACAAGTGAAGCATTGCTTTTGCAGGACCTAGCCATTTGAGAGTTTCTTTTTCCCATTTGGAGCTGGAAATCCTTAAATCTATCCCCCACTCGGTAGAATCATAGCTTCTATGAATCAATGGTAGCCACCCTAGTGCCTCAAATAATATAGAATATAAGAAGCCTAGTATCACTGAGGCATAGAGACGCACGTGAAGAACACTGTATAACAACAAGAGGACTTCTATACATAAAGAAAAGGTAGCCACTGGGGAGATGCAAGGGGATGGTTGTGCGTCAGTAAAATAGGAAGAAGTATTTGCATGTTGGGCCCACTCGAGCTCTGTGTAACCTTTAGTCTGTATCTGTGGGGCCAAGGTGATGGCGAAGGTGACTGCAATGAGAAGCAATGAGGTTTGGTTATAGAATTGTGTGTAGTACTGAGTTAAGGTGAACAGGAAAAGGAGTGCTAGGAGGACCAAAAATGAGGCAGTGGGTGCCAAGAAGGTCATGGGGTTGCATCGTTCACTGTTGATGCTAAAGTAGACGGCCCAGAGCAGAGCTGCCACCGCCAGGTAGAACAGGACATATCGAAAGCGCCGTTGAGTCTGAGGAAAGCACCTCTCTTGGCACGCCTCCTCGAGTATAGGGGAGTCAAACTTGGGGTCCCAGCATTGAGCAGCTGAACGCTCAAATAATGGTGGTGCCTTCCTATGCACCCTTGTTGTGGAGGTTGCAGCCAGTCTGGAGTCAGCAGAGCTGCAGCTGGAGGAAATACTGCATTTGTGGAGGTTAGAGTTGATTTTGCTTCTATCCTCGCAGCCTCCAGCTTCTTCTCTGACACTGGTTCCATGCCTGACATGCTCATTCTGTAGCAGGTGTGACGGCAGTGTGGTGTTGGTAATCCGTACAGTCACAGCACCATCCCTGTTGGAATTGCAGCTTACTTCTGTTGCGTGAGTGAGAAGCCGCCGGTGTTGTTTCAGCAATGCCATATTGATGTGGGATTGGAGATGTTCTGGAGTGGGTTAAATATTACGTAATAGCTTTTGATGGTCCTCTGGCAATTAGATGTGTTGCGTGGCCACTGCGTATTCACCTGTGGCACTGCCAGGGGGCTGGGGAGGGGATTGCTCATCCAGGTGTTTCTTTGCAGAATTACGCTTACAGCACTGAGCACAAGGCACAGACGTCTTTGCTATGGATCCAGAAGTTAAAACATTCATTCACACCAGTTACACCATTCCACCTTGAGCTCCTCATGATGAAACGCTTGATTTGTGTCATGCATAGCATTACAAACATCATTTTACAGTGGGCATCTGGGTTTTATAGTTTCTCCACGTAAAAAAAGATAAAAATAAATAACTCACTGCTCAGTCCTTCTCCAAAATTTATAATCCACAGCTGCATTGTGTGAGCACATCCAAATGTAAGCTGTCAACAGTTAGTGGTGCACAACACTTACAAAGTTTCTTGGTAATGACTGGCACCTTCAAACTGTCCAACAGCCTCCAAAAAAATCCACTACTGTGGCAGCATAGATTGAAAAACGTATTTAGATTTATTAGTCCAACCTTCGAAACCTCCACTGCAGAAAACAGAATGGTTCCTTGATCAGGCAACTTTACCTTCTGCATTCCTGCTCAAGCAGTGAGCAGAACAATTGGATTTCCGTGCATTCATGCCTTCCATTTTAAGTCGTATAAATCTTCCTGACAGCGAAATTTGGGAGTCCAATCCATGACTAGTATCAAGCTTATACAGTACACGAAGCCCAAGTGAGGCAAAGGCAGGCATGCAGGCCTATTCCCATAGACCCATCCCCGTCCTTTCCTGTACTCCCGCTCCGGATCTCCTCGTGTATCCCCCCTCAACCTTATAAACAGGGTCAGGCAGGGGTATGTGCTATTCAAAGAGCGTAATTCGACAGGAGAAGCAGAAAAACTATCAACGACTGATCCGAATTAGTGTCTCTTTGCCTCTGCTGGGAGTGATTCCAACTTGTTGCGCTCAGTTGGCAAAACATACAAGAAAGATACGAGGAACTGCTTGGGTCGAGGCTGCGCTAAAAATAGTAATGATCAAAGCTCTTTGCAATACTAACAACACAACGCAGGATTTAACATTGGGACACTTTTATCCATATATCCAAAGGCGTTGAATTCCATGGGTTTGGTTGAGTAAAAACAGTACTAGTACTTTAAATTCCAGTCGTGCAAAACTTCGGCTTTACTGCCCGTCTCAAAAAAAAAAGTTTTTTTTCCCTGGGCCGCATTTCCTGCGTTTAGAGAGTAGACCCAGTTTGGACTGGGGTTATTTTGAGCCCGATTTCCTTTATTCTCATCCCACTGAGAAAAAAAGTGAAGAATCCCCAGAGCAAAAAAAGAGGAAAAACCCTCGCAGGTAGAATCCTTGTTGAAATTATCCAAGCGTAAACCAACACAGAACAAACTTCTTAACGAAATCAACTCCACGGGTTCCTTATAGCACTATTTTCTGTCCAAAATAAACGTGTGCACAGTGCGTCCTCTTTAGTCCGCTGCTCGTCGCCTATTTTTATTGCTTTACGACTTCTCGCTGGGGCTCAAACGCAGGTTTCAAAGACTCCGGTCAGTATACGCTCATGGTTGCTTTTATCTCCTGTTATCCAGGCGAGCAGAACATCCACACACTCGGAGCTGCCACCCACCATCTTCGCTGTGACGGATTCGGAAATCCTCCCCCAGCTGTTGTGGCTGTATGGGATGGTGGGATCAATCTGTCAAGTTAGACGCCTTTACCAAACCATACCAGTTCCGGTTAAAAGACAACACTGAAAATGCTTCTAATAAGAATTTATATTACACGAAGACTCTTTAAACTCTAAAACTTTTATTTTTACAAACGAATAATAATATTTGTTTGCTCGACAATACAGAGAACTGACACTTGACTATTGAAGTAGCAATGAAAGATATGCTTTTACTAAATATTGTTTTTAAGAGCTTTTCTTAAAAAGGAAAGACAAACCATCACCATGTGCAAATAATTTCTTGTTTAAAAAAAATCTCATGCGTAAAATTAAAAGGGGGTGAAAGTTAAATGAAAGCCAATATTTGGAGGAAGTAGCCACGTAGCGCACGAGTACACTTTCTATCACTCCTCGTTCTATTCTGGCCAATCACAGATGGCCCACCCTTCCGCATGACAAATTAAATACCCATTGTCACACGCACCTATGTTCGAGAGAATCGGTGTTTATGTGCATGTCTATTACTGAATGCTACATATATATTCTGTTTCTGACCACTTTATCCTCACTGGGGTCGCGGGGGGTGATTGATATATATATATATATATATATATATATATATATATATATATATATATATATATATATATATATATATATATATATATATAATATTTATTTATATCTTATATATATAAATATTTATATATATAGTATATAAGATCATTATACAATCTTTCTGTTTATAAATGGTAACGACGGTCGAACAATTCAAGTTGTATGCCCGTGCAACGCTCACCATTTTCTCACCCGCATCAAGCTTCTTTATTATTGCCCCTTTCGTTTCAAATGAAATGGCTTGCCTCTTCTTTGCACTACCACTCTCACTAGAAGCCTTTCGCTTTTCACCAACCCTATTGAATAATGGATTGGATTGGATTGGATTGGATAACTTTATTCATCCCGTATTCGGGAAATTTCGTTGTTCCAGTGGCAAGAGGGTGAGGATGCAGGAATAGGAAAGGCATTTTAGACATAAATAGACATAAATAGACATAAATAGATAAATAGGTAATAAGTAGGTCAAGAAATAAATACATGAATAAATATATAATTAAATAAGCGTGTTGCTTAGCACATATATACATACATACACATAAATGTACATGCATGCATACGGTAGGTCTTAACACTCAGCCATTTTTTGTTAAAGAGCCTGACAGCTGATGGGAGGAAGGATCTGCGGAAGCGCTCCTTCCTGCAATGAGGGTGCCGCAGTCTATTGCTAAAGGAGCTTCGGAGGGACTCCACAGACTCATGCAGGGGGTGGGAGGTGCTGTCCATGATGGACATCATCCTGGTCAGCATCCTCCGCTCTCCCACTTCCTCCACAGAGTCCAAAGGACAGTCCAGAACAGAGCTGGCCCTCCTGACCAGCTTATTCAGCCTGTTCCTGTCCCTCTCCGTGCTCCCGCATCCCCAACAAAGCACTGCATAAAACACTGTAAATGCCACCACAGTGTCGTAGAAAGTCCTCAGCAGTGTCCTGCACACTCCAAAGGACCGTAGACTCCTCAGTAGGTAGAGGTGGCTCTGGCCCCTTTTGTACAGGGTATCTATGTTTGTGGACCAGTCTAGTTTGTTGTTGAGGTGAACACCCAGGTACTTAAAATTCTCCACGATTTCAATGTCTGTACACTGGATGTTCACCTGAGTGGTCTGTTGAGGATTCCTCCGAAAATCGATGACCATTTCCTTTGTCTTACTGGTGTTGATGTAGAGGTGGTTTTGCCTACACCAGTCAACAAAGGCTGTGATGACTCCCCTGTACTCCAGGTCGTTCCCGTCCGTCACTCGTCCAACAATAGCGGTGTCGTCAGAGAACTTCTGGAGGTGGCAGGTGTCTGTATTATGTTTAAAGTCCGATGTGTAGAGGGAGAAGAGGAGTGGAGAGAGCACTGTGCCTTGTGGGGCCCCCGTGCTGCAAGCTACCACATCAGACGTACAGTCCTGGAGTCTCACATATTGTGGTCTGTCAGTGAGGAAGTCGATGATCCATGCGGTTAGGTGGTTCCTTACTCCAGCCTCTTCCAGTTTCCCTCTCAGTAGAACCGGCTGAATGGTGTTGAACGCACTGGAGAGGTCAAAAAACATCATTCTCAGCGTGCTTCCCGCGTTCTCCAGGTGTGAAAGAGACCTGTGCATCAGGTAGGTGGTAGCATCTTCCACACCAATGCCTGGACGATAGGCGAACTGCAGAGGGTCCAGCTCTGCATTCATCAGGGGGCTGAGGTGATTGAGGATGATTCTCTCCAATGTCTTGATCAGGTGAGAGGTTAATGCTACCGGCCTGAAGTGGTTTGGCTTCCTGGGTTACGCAGTCTTAGGAACTGGGAACACACAGGAAGTTTTCCACAAGGTGGGGACCTTCTGCAGACTGAGGCTGAGGTTGAAAATATGCAGAATCACTTTACCAAGCTGATCCGCACAGTCTCTCAGTAGTCTGGAGCTGAGGCCGTCTGGACCGGTAGCCTTCCTTGCCTCGATCTTCTTTAGCTGTTTAATCACCTGATTGACAGTAATGCAGAGACCGGTGGAAGAGGGGGAGGAAGAGGAGGAGGAGGAGAACGAGGGGGGAGCGTTGCTTCTGGTCTGGGGGGTCAGGGGAGTGGGGGCAGGACTGAATCTGTTAAAGAACTGATTCAGTTCATTGGCCCACTCCCTGCCGCCGGACTCCGGGTCTCTCTCACTGTTGCCTCCATGGCCCGAAATGGTCCTCAAGCTCCTCCAGACCTCTTTGGTGTTGCCTCTCTGGAGTTGGTTCTCCAGCTTCCTCCTGTAGATGGTCTTTCCCTTCCTTATCTCTCTCTTCAGCTCCTTCTGGACCATTTTCAGGCTCTCTTTCTCCCCAGACCTAAAAGCCCTCTTCTTCTTGTTCAGGAGGGCCCTTAGATCCCTGGTGACCCACGGCTTATTGTTGGAGAAACAACGGACCTTCTTGGAGGGTACAATGTTCTCAACACAGAAGTTAATATAATCTGTGATGCAGTGGGTCAAGATGTCAATGTCTTTACCATGTGAATTGCACAGCACCTCCCAGTCAGTGGTCTCAAAACAGTCCCTCAGTACCATGCTGGTCTCCTCGGTCCATCTTTGTATGATCCTCGTGGTAGGTTTTATTTTCCTCACCATAGGGATGTAGGTGGGGATCAGATGGACCAGTTTGTGGTCTGAGCGGCCCAGTGGAGGGAGGGGGACTGAGCTGTATGCCTCCTTTGTGTTGGCATACAGCAGGTCCAGAGTTTTTTGTTCCCTGGTGTGGCACTTCACATACTGAGTGAAGGTGGGGAGAGTAGAAGCCAACGGAGCATGGTTAAAATCACCAGAGATAAGAAGGAGAGACTGGGGGTGTGACGTTTGCAGCCGGGACACAGTGGCGTGAAGCAGCTCGCGGGCGACTGTCGCATCGGCCGAGGGACGTATATACGCAGTTATTATGATGACGTGCGAGAACTCCCGGGGGATGTAAAACGGCCTGATGCTAACAGCTACTAGCTCGATATCTCGAGTGCAGAGTCGCTCCTTCACAGTAATGTGCCCGGGGCTACACCATCTACTATTAATAAAAACAGCTAGTCCCCCCCCTTTCTTCCTACCGCTCTCCTCAGCATCTCTGTCCACCCTCACCAGCTGAAAACCGTCCAAGGAGACGAGAGAGTCCGGAATTAGTTCATTCAGCCAGGTCTCCTTGAAGCACATAATGCAGATATTCCGATATTGTCGTTGTTGTTTGGTCAGCGCCGTTAGCTCTTCCATCTTATTGGGGAGAGATCTTACGTTCCCCATAATAATAGATGGAATGCTGGGTCTGAAGCGTCGCTTTCTCTCCTGACATTTTCGTCCAGCTCTGCATCCTCTTCTCTTCCTCTTTAACTCCGCGGGGAGGTCCAGGTCCAGGGGAATCCAGGTGTTGCGTAGCGCTAACAGCTGATCCTTTGTGTAAGACAGCGGAGGCATGGCTGAGTGGGTCAAAATATAATGTCCAGAATTCCCAAAGATAAACTAAACTAATAGCTCAAAGACTGCCTCTCGCACAACTTGAGTCTCGGAATAGAGTCTTGAAAGTAAAGTTTTAAAACATTAAAGTTTGGAATATAATATATAAAGCAAAGTAACAAGTAAAATCTTAAGAGACAATAAAATGTAAAAATAAAGGATAAAAAGCTCTAAAAAAGCCCTAAAAACACAGAATACGAGTAAGGGTTTAGGGAGCCACTGCAACTAGCAGCCGCTTTGAACGGCGCCTATGATGACATGCACGAGCACGATGCACGAGATATTTAATGATAAAAATTAAATAAGTTCTTCGCACACTGGAGATACGTTCACGCACTTACGCACTGCAACGAACTGGGCAGAGGAAGGTGGATGCTGGGTAAGCTCTCACAGCGCCAAGCGTCGGTATTAGCGGCGGAAAGAAGCACTACTCGGAAAAAGGCGCGCAATACAAAATCTAACTTACAGCATCTCTTTCCGAACATTTTTCGACATACGCGCAGACATGTTCGTATGTACCGTTGTTCGTAACTCGAATGTTCGTAAGTAGGGGAGCGACTGTATGTATATATATATATATATATATATATATATATATATATATATATATACAGACGCTCCCCTACTTACAAACATTCAACTTACGAACAACGGTACATACGAACATGTCTGCAAATTGCGTTTAAGTCGAAAAATGTTCGTAAGTCCAATTTTGTATTTCGCGCCTTTTTCAGAGTAGTACTTCTTTCCGCCGCTAATACCGACGCCTGGCGCTGTGAGAGCTCAGCTCACCCAGCATCTACCTTCTTCTTCGTTGCAATGCGGAAGTGCGTGAATGTATCTCCAGTGTGCACAGAACCTTTTTCATTTGTATCATTAAATATCTCATGCATCCATTATTGAATATGGTTGGTAAAAAGCTAAAGGCTTCTATTGACGGAGTTGCAAGGAAGAGGCAAGCCATTTCATTTGAAACGAGTGGCAATAATAACGAAGCTTGATGCGCGTGAGAGTGGTGAGCGTTTCACGGGCATTGAATCGTTCGACCGTCAGTACCATTTCTAAACAGAAATATCGAGCAGCAGGACCCAAATATTGAACGTTGCACAAAGTTTGCAAATCAATTGAATGATGCCATACAGTGCTACCGCATCATTTATGATGAAAAAAATAAGAAAACTGTGCAATCGTCGTTAGATCGCTTCTTTCGGCCAGTTTCTAATACATAAATCTCTCTCTCTCTCTATACAGTACTGTGCATATTCTCTCCATTTTATTACCTCGATTGTCGTGATTCATGGGGGGTCGGAACGCCCTGCGAAAAATGAAAATCTGCGAAGTATGGTCACCCCTATTAAAAAAGAACATTCTTCAGTGGTGAGTCCTAGTGACAAGCGCAAGAGAGGGGAGTTGCTTCCGCCTGCGAGTGTCAGCGTGAATTTTCACATTTTTATGAACTTAAAAAAACAATAAAAAAATTAAAAATAAGCCGCCTCGTGGTGTAGAGGTTCACTCGCCTGACTTCGTTGCGGGCGATTCCCACACGCGGCCGTATGATTGGGAGTGCGGATGGTCGTTTGTCTCTCTGTGTGCCCTACGACTGACTGGCAACCAGTCAAGGGTGCAGTCTGCCTTTAGCCCGAAGACAGCTGGGTTAGGCTCCAGCAACCCCTGCAACCCTTTCGAGGATGGGCGGTATGGAAGATGAATGAATGAATAAAAAATATATATTATAATTTTTTTTTAATTCCCGAGAAAAAAAATCTGCGATGCGACGTAGTGAAGCAGCGATAACCGAAGCGCGAAGTAGCGAGGTGTCACTGTATTGGGCGGCCCGGTGGTGCGAGTGATTAGCATGTCAGACTCACAGCTCTGGGGTCCAGGGTTCAAATCCAGGTCAGGAAGGGCCTGCGTGGGTTTCCTCCGGGTATTCTAGTTTCCTCCCACATTCCAAAAACATGCATGGTAGGCTTATTGGACCCTCTAAATTGCCCGTAGGTATGGGTGTGAGCGTGCATGGTTATGCACTGCGATTGGCTGGCCCCCCATTCAGGGTGTCCCCCGCCTCTGGCCCGGTGACAGCTGGGATTGGCTCCACCACCCCCCACGACCCTAATGAGGATAAAGCGGTTCAGAAAAATGAGATGAGATATACAATATATATCCTCCTGAATACCAGTAGTTCAAACAGGCACAGGCAGCCATTGGCCACAGCTGTCTTTTGAGAGGCGGGATTTTGTTTTGAGGATGAAGAGCCCTTTTATTAGCTTTTTGCATGCATACAAGTGATTACATGAGAGTACAACATTTAAGTATTTTCATGCACGATTGCAAATCGTCGATGGTTATATTTTATTGGCATTTAGCGTCAATATAAGAAGCATGCAGTTGTCCGTCAGGTTGGTCTTGTTGTTGCTGGTGACAGAGTTCATAGATCCTGCCCTGGGTGTCGCTTTCTGTCATCAGGGACTCTTTTTGATGCCCTGTGCTTGCTGCTGGTCATGACAGGGTACTGAAGAGGGGGTTGTCCGCCGAGGATACGTCCGGCAGTTCCGGTATGAAGGTGCCCTTTTCGGGCGGTTGCGGCAGCACTCCTCTGTTGATGGGTATTTGCAGTATGGTGTGGAAGGTGCACTCGGGCGGATGGCCTTGACTGTTAATGGGCATGATGATCTTGTCTATCAGAGGCATGTGGATGGCCAACCGTTCTGGAGCGGTTTCCACGCGTAGGTCCATGGTAATGAGTATTTGCGCGGTGGTCTTGATGAGGTTGTTGGCAGAGTCAAACAGTAGTATCATTTTTTGAACCAGTTGGGTATGGGCGACATCCTTGCCTGGTCTCATCATGGCCTCCTTGTTCCAGTGTCTCGTGTTTTTCAGGGGGGTGTCCGCTTGAGATAACCATCTGTTCAGGTGATTGTGCGGCGGGATGTTTGCTTGGTTCAGGAAGTGTATTTCTTGCGAGCACCCCGTGGCTGTGTTCTCTCTGCCCGGCATGTGCATCATGTGCGTGTTCAGCCAAACCTCTTCGCTGGCCATCCACTCGTACGTGACAGCGTTCTTGCCCAGGCGCAGTTCTAGGATCTGATCGGCGTTTACTAGCAGGTCCCACTCGTAGTGTGCGTTGTGTCGGTCGTGGTGATGGTCGCGTTACCTTGGATGGCGGTCTGCTCGGTCAGCGGTATCATGTTGGATAAGGTGCATCTCGCCCTGTCACACAGAAGGCTGGGTGTCCATAGATGAGTTTGAACCAGTCTTTGGGCGTCAGGTAGTTGATCCAGGTCTGATTTGGTATGCGGTGGTCGCCCGTCAGGTACTCGAAATGGGTTTTGGTCTTGGCCTAGCGGCAGATAGTCGCACTTGCTGTTTTCTGTGTATGTGTAGTAGCTGTTGAAGAATTTCATTATATGCTGTTCTTTTTGGCGGACTGTTTCATGTACAGCATGTAGTCCACTAAGTCCGGCTCGTATAGGTGCACCTAGGTCGTTGTCACCAACAGCAGCCTGGTCGCCCAGCCCTCCAGCTGTTTCAGCTTCAGCTGTATCCCTCCTATCATGCTCGCAAAAGAGTTCGGTAAGAGTGTATGGAAGTTCCTCACCAGTCTCACCATCAGTCTGTCTTCCTCGCTGTCCGGGTCCAGCAGCTCTCTCATCAACACGTTTTAGACGGGCTAAAAGAGCGTCTGTGAAGACAAACAGGCTGCTTGCTCTGCTCCCTATGCCGCCGCCAGGTCCGTGTTCTGAAAGCCGCCTTCCGTCAGCTGCGTGCCACCGACAACTGCAGGTCCTGCTGCGTGGGCCTGCCCTGTATCCTGCTGAGCGTCGCCGCCTCGTCCGTCGTTGTCGTCCCAACTAGCGAGCTCGTGACAGGCGAGATCAAGTCGTTGAAGAGGTTCCTTGCTTCTTGTAGCAGCATGTTGCCCAGGGAGACTGCCGGATCTACTTGGCCCAGGAGATGGCCTGCCACCTGTAGCGTGGAATCGACTGGTGCCGGGTTGTATCCTGTTTGCCCAGCCACCGTATTCAAAGGCATGGCTGGGTCCCCCAGCACAAGTAGAAAAGGTGGAGGTAGTGGCAGAGCAAAATCAGCCATCCTCGTCTGCCAAATGTTCTGTTTGGAGTCGGCCAAGAACCACACAAGGTTATTTCAACCATCCACTTTATTAAAATTCCCCACTTCCCCTTGCCACAAAAACCCGGTGCTTTTGGACAACACCTCTTAAAGGAACACACAAAACATCTTTAACAAAACCTAACTTAGCCACATGCATTCACTAAGCTATCAGTGAATATCAGGGACATAAGGTTTTTGCAGTGGCGGTCGGTGCATTTTCTCGTAGCGCCTTCAACGTATTAATCCAACCCTCAAAAACTATTTTATGGCTATAAAACCTCTACTGCAGCTAGAGCTGCGACACATAAAAAATAATCAATAAATCAATGCACAAAAATGGGGTAAAATCCACTTACTAGCAGCAGTTCATGATTAAATACAAATACTGGAGCTTTTCAGACATTAAAACCAGGCCAGGGGGCGATTTTGCCGGCTGAAAAGACAGCGATGAACGTCAATGGCGTACGGGCAAACATTGCCCGAAAATGGGGTAAAATCCAGCCGAAAACAGCATTTATTGATTAAATACAAATACTGGAGCTTTTTAGACATCAGAACCGGGCCCGGAGTATCATTTCCCCGGTAAAAAGACAGCGATGAACGTCGATACGTCCGTACGTGAAATGACAAAAAATGCACTAAAATTAGGTAAAATCCACTTCCTAGCAGCATTTATTGATTGAATACAAATACTGGAACTTTTGAGACATTACAACCAGGCCAGGGGGGTGATTTCCTCGGGAAAAGACAGCAATGGACGTCACTGGCGAAATGGCAAAAATTAAACTGGGGTAAAATCCACATCCTAGCAGCATTTAGTGATTAAATACAAACACTGGAGCTTTTCAGATATCAGAACCGGGCCCACAATTGAAATATTATTTAGGAATATAGCCATATTATACTCACCAAAAATTCTTTTTAACTGTACACAATATCCATCCTCCTTTCTTTATTCCTTCTTTTCTATCGCCATCGAAGCTAATGATGAAAGTCGAGCCTGTCCTGTCATATTTCCGGCATAGTCCGTCTTGAAAATGGCTTTAAATCAACACAACAATATACTATTTGCTTGTGCAGCTAAGTTAGTGCACTGAAAGTGCCGCACACACCATTTTCCCGGCTGTAACAGGCTTGCTAGCTTCGGAGTTGACCGCCCTTTCTTAATGATGTCCATTTTTTTCTGGAAAAATCCGTCTGGAAAATAGCTTTGTGACCAAATCTGCAACCAAATCTGTCAGCCATTGTGGGTGGAGTTTGCGATCTCTGGCTGCCTCCACATCCAGGCTTTGGCCCGCCTACTAGCCAATCATAGTTGGTGAAAGCAATGACGTCTCCCAGGCAGCAAAATGCTAACGCCTATGAAAAATCATTGTGGGGTTGCCAACTCGAAATCTGATTGGTTAAAAGCAACAGTCTTGTTTAATGCAGCAGACCCCGCAGAACTGATTGTGAAGGTTTTGAGGCAGATCTGATCTGGCAACAAATAATGGCTGAAATGTGATTGGTTAAATGCTTCAATATGAAAACACACATCTGGAAGCAGTGCAACCAGGGGGGAAAGCAATGAAAGGAAGCTAACAGACCATTTGGTATTATTTAATAAGTATTGATGGACAAAATATAATATATGATTCAGATATTTCTTAGGCCAGCAGAGAAGGCCCTGAAGGCCCTGACGGCCCGCCACTGGGTTTTTGTAAACATGCTTTCAAAAATTATGATTTTATTGGTGTCTTTGTTGGTTTTGCAAAGAAAATATGGAGATTTGATAGTTTAAACTAAAAATAAATAACAAAAGAAACGTGATTACCCCATAAAATAAGGAGACTCAATGCGGTTCACACAATTTCTGTTAATAAAAAAAACTGCAATTTCTTGTCATGAGAACAAAACTTGATATGGGCAATCAGTCTTCCACTTGTGTTAAAAACATGGTTGTGTTGCTTGTTGAATATAAATGTCACAGCAGATTTGATTGCCATCCTTTGTTCACAGCACAGAAATAACAACAGTGGCAGGGTTTAGCATCCCACGAGAAGTGTCTTTCTCCGAGAATGTTAATATATAAGATGCAAAAACTAAATGAGGACAACAAATACCTTTACAAAATACACCAGTTCTCATATCCTTGGGTTTATCTAAAGAAGAAAGCAGAGGACGTTTTCAATAGTTAATTTAAAATGTTTTAGTTTTTCTTCATCAGTATGTTATTAAATTCCAGTGGCGGTCCGTGAATTTCCTAGTGACGCCTTCAGCTGTCGGAATTAGTCCAACCCTCAAAAACTATTTTATGGCTATAAAACCTCTACTGCAGCTACAGCTGCGACACACAAAAAAATCATCTTTACAACGTCTTTTTCTTGAGTCTGTATCCATTTTTGCTACCGCAACCAAGATGCTGTTCAAGTGCCATCCGGTGGCGGTAGCTCCGTCCAGTCTTGGTCGTTTTGTGTTTTTGCTGCTTTTCTGTCGTAATGATTTGATTTGGTGATTCTTAATAATCCCATTTACTTTGCTTTTCTTTGTGCTTTGTGCTTTTGCTTTGTTGTTCAGCTGCCTTTGCGACTGTACTGTATAACTTGTAACTATGCATTTCCTGTATCTGCATTCTCACCGTCTTGCTACTGTCACAATGAAATTTCTCGAATACGGGATGAATAAAGTTATCCAATCCAATCAATAATAATTGTTATAACAATAATATTATTTAGGAATATAGCCATATTTTACTCACCAAAAATCCTTTTTAACTGTACACAATATCCATCCTCCTTTCTTTCCTCCTTCTTTTCTATCGCCATCAAAGCTAATGCTGAAAGTCGAGCCTGTCCTGTCGTATTTCTGGCATACGTTTTTATTCGATTTAGTGCTGAAAATGTTCGTTCCCGGTTGTGACAGGCTTGCTTGCTTTGGAGTTGTCCGACCTTTCTTAATGATGTCCAGCTTTTTTTTCTTGAAAAGTCCATCTTGAAAATGGCTTTGACAGTAAATCTGCAAACAAATCTATTTCTTCACCTCCTTCAGCCATTGCGGGTTGACAAAACCACTATTAAATCAACACAACAATATATTTGCTTGTGCAGCTCGCTCCAGATACAGTTTAGTAGCTCTGGCTCGTCCACTCTATCACTAGCCAATCATAGTTGGTGAAAGCGATGACGTATCCCCACGCCTGCGAGAAGGCAATGACGTATCCCTATGCCTGAGAGAAGGCCTTGGTGTCACCAAATCGAATTCTGATTGGTTAAAGCAACAGTCTTATCGGCGCTTGTTTAATGAAGCCGAGCCTGCAGAACTGATTGTGAAGGCCTTGAGGCAGATTTTTGACCCTCGCAACAAATAATGGCTGAAATGTGATTGGTTAAATGCTTCAATATGAAAACACACATCTGGAAGCAGTGCAACCAGGGGGAAAGAAATGAAAGGAGGCTAACAGACAATTTGGAATTATTTAATAAGTATTCATGGACAAAATATAATTAACATCAGTCTGTGATTCAGATAGTTCTTAAGCCAGCAGAGAAGGCCTTGAAGGCCCTGATGGCACACCACAGTTAAATTCTAAGACTTTCAGCTGTATTATGTTTGCAAACTCCGTTTCACTTATTTAATCCATATTAAGTAAGATTTATCTAATGGTGTTATATAACCCATGAGGCCATCATAGTTTTTTTTTTTTACAAAAGTTCTTTATCATTTAATTTTGATCCCCATGATTAGTTTTGAGAATCACAGCAGGGAGGACTCTTTCGGTATAGACTGAAGGCTGCTACCTTCTGCCTATGTAATTCATCCCATCCAGCTCACTGCCTTCTCCAACGGTTTTTGGGTTTCTCCTCACACTCAGGGCCCTCACAGGTCCCAGAAAGTGCAGTCGCAGGCTTTGCTGAGGCCTGCGTTTCCTTTCCAAGACTCATGAGTAGGCCCGGGAGCTCGTACGAGATGGCCTTCTCCAAACGATCAAGCATGCAACCCCCATTCCAGCTGCAATGGTAGGAGAGCTGCTGGAAGTTGGACACTGGATTCACACCAAAGAAATCCTGATAGGCTTCCTTAGTGGGCAAGTCAAACTTGCTGACATTGGTCTTGGCCAGAATGGACTTGAAAATATAGTACTTATCTGGGTCAGAGACAATGTCCTGGATCACCTCGTAAGGATCACTAAACCAGCCTAGCATTTGGCGATAGGTCTGAAGGTAACGGTCAACGAGGAGAGAGTGTATGCGCACTCGGATGCCATGCTGCCGGATGAATGCGATCTTGTTTTCAATCTGGTTCTCTATCACCTGCAAGAAGAAAGACGTGAGGACTGATGAGAGAGTATTAACTCTCTCTTGAACTGTTGCAAAAATAATATTTTTCCCCCTGAAAGCCAATGTTGCTCGAATAATTATACAACACAAGCTCAAAGTCTAAAAGAAAAAAGTTTTTGGGTTAACAATCCAATACAGAGCTCAATTTTTTCTATACAACCTATATTGTAGTCATGGCTATTTCTGTCATTTCATTATCAGTCAATATTTAAAAATTCGTATAAACAAGCATGTGTTAAAGACAGTTTTTTCATGTTTTACAGAAAACAGGAATAAGTAGTTAGAAAAATAATGTGAGAGAAAGAACGGAGAACAGGTTTGTATTATGCCGTTAAAACTTCAGTATTTTCTTTGGCCTGTACAAAGTAAGGCGCTAAAATAAACTATGTTTACCTTTTTGTTTGTCATTTACAGAATGAATGAACACTGAAACATCATACTGAGCGCTGTTTCCACTATTTTCCACAAATTAATACATTATTACAGTATTACAAACACAACATCAATTAATTGCTCTTTTAAAACTTTACCACCAGTGTCATTAAAAATGAACAAAATTTTCAAAACATTATATATTTATCTGATTCAGGTTTTGTAAATGGCCATAAAGTTGGGGCAACCAAAGTTGTATAATAATTGTTTGATCAACACAAAAACACTGACAAAAATTACCACAAATGTAATCTTTTTTAGGTTAACATACCATGCTTGACTCCCACAATGTCACTTTTAAAGTTTAATGCCCCATAAATCCAGACTCATTTCATCACATTTTCTGACTGCTTTTATCCTCACTAGGTTCTCGGGGGTGCTGGAGCCCTTCCCAGCTGACTTTGGGCCAGAGGCGGGGGACACCCAGAATTGGTGGCAGCCAATCGCAGGGCACAAGGAGACAAACAACCATTCACGTTCATACTCATACCTAGGGCCAATTTAAAGTGTCTGTCAATTTTCTCATCCCTTTTTCTCTAATCAGCGCGCTCTCTCGCAACGCACCTCCCGGTTTTATCTATTTCCCCCTCTGAGGATTACGCATGCTATCAGTTCTTATTCTATTTTTCTTATATTGAGCTCTGTTTTACTCACTCTCTTGGCACAGTATTTCTATACTTTTACTCAATTTTAACACAATCTTCGAAGTCCCAGGATGGGGGGCGGTGCGAACTACCCTATTCTGGAAGACTAACGTCACTCAGCCTACCTTGTGGATCACCCGGAGAGGCAGAGCCTTTCTCGGAGATAGGCCGACTCTCAGCCTCAATCCATTGTATACCTTAACGTATTTTTCCGACTTACGTACTTCTCAACGGTATACACAATTTTTCTCCGGCGAATGGAGCATTTCCCCTTCTCATAGGGAAACGTCAGTTTCTTGGCCTCTCCATTCGGCGGCGTCCCGATGCCACAGATCTTGAATCCCGGGTTTCGGCACCAAAATGTCCGGTCCACGATGAACATTCAACAAGGTCGAACACAAGTAAGCACACCTAGACAGATGAGTGAGATTTTGACGCTTCTGCAGAAGGAGAGCATGGAGGGAGAACAGACAGAGAGTTACTCTGCGTAAGACTCCGGTCAATCTTCCACTGTTTCCGCTCTCCAATCTCCGACTCTCCTTTGTGCATCAACAGTTTAATTAGGGCAAGATTGCGTGACATACAAAGTCTCTATGACAAAGATGCAGGACTGTGATACGGATGAAGGCTGTGACACGGATTGAAGGCTGTGACATGGATTGAAGGCTGTGACACGGCTTGAAGGCTGTGACACGGCTTGAAACATTATTTTTGTTTACGCAAGATTATTTGACATTTCCCCCTGTAGTAACTAAAATAATTTTTATTAATCACATCAATTTGTGTTTTTTTTAATATTGGTGACAAATTGTGGGTCCTTCATTAAACACTGAAATGTGTAATTAGGAAATGTCTAGTAAAATGTTGTTTTCTCAAATTTACTTATTGTAGATTTTAATTGTGGTAACAGTGAGCTACAGAAAATGGCTCTTATCTTAGGTAAACATCGTCTCCTTGGAGCGGGTGAGACGAGTCAAATAGGAATTCAATAGGAATTCAGCTAGTGGATGTTAGCTATCCTTGGGTGGGTTACCAATATGGGGGTGATTAGTGAATTAGAACTTAAGTATTAAGAACTATTTGGTCGTTAATGATGTCAAACATGAAAATAACAATGCAGAAATAGCATTCATCCAAATTATTAGGTAAATTGTACCTGGCTGGTTTAGATAAAATAGCTAATTTAGAATAGGCATGATTTCCCTAGGTCTGAAGAGACATGGAGTGTTTTCAGTGCACGGAAGATATTCCCTGATTTGTCCTGAGCGGGTGAAATATGCTTTGGTGTGGGTCATATTGATGACTAGTAGAATATTACTGATTGCATAAGCATCGAACAATTGATGTCAACCAAATGACGTTGCTTTCTATTGCTTTAAAGGCATACAAATTAAGAGAACTTTAGCTTAAAACTTACAGATTTGGCAAATAAAGAGTTAATCACAGCCACTCGCATGGCAGTCGCTCATGCTGACTGACTAGGGCGACGAACGGCGGAAATTGAACTTCCAAAACAAATTTCTATTTGTAGATGTGTGGCGCGCATAACTCACGTTAATTACCCATTTCCTTTGGGAATGATTATTGGTGATAGGACAGCATTAGGTGGTGAGCTGCCAAGAAGCCCCACTGGGGATGACGGTCTCCACTGGTGATGAAAATTTGCAGACCACTGATGTCTGATTATGAGTGTGAGCGTGAATGGTTGTCTGTCTTTTTGTGTTTTTGATTGGCTGGCCACCAAGATATAATAAATCGATCAGATATCAAGGTGGAAAAGGATTTAGAAGCTTGGAATCGATTTCTGAAATCGCCAATAAGCCCTTTTCAGGGATGGCAGCAACAAATTATGGAAAAAAATAGATTTCGTCAAATGGAATTTTTGATGAAAATGCAGCAGCAGTACTCCAAATGGCGTGGAGGAACAAATAATCTGCTCTGCAAAATGGGGAATTTGGGAGCACTGAAAAAACAAAAAAAACAAAGACAGTGCACAATATGGAATTCTAAAGAACCATTGATTTACAGTGATAATGGCACTCAAATTGTGTTAACAAAATAATTGACGGGATTGGCAAAAGGCTCCATATTTCGTTATGAAATCACTGCGTACATAACGAGTTCAAATCCTATTTGGTAGACCATACAAATCGCCATTATTCACTACACGATTGGAACTGGTCATACCAAGCGTTGCTGACCAACCAGCAGACCTGAAAGTAGCCGAAAGGGGGATGTGGATCCACCTTTTGCACTGTAAGAAGGTTCTTTCAGTTGAAACGTTTGCCGCAATAAAACAAAACGGCAAACACTCCAAAATTGATTGGAAAGATTTTTGCTCAGGGAGCAATGCCAAAGATTATTGCTCAGCGAGCAATGCCATAAACCATAGCGAACTCTTTTATAATGGTTTTATTGTCTCCATATGAAAAAAAGATGAAAGCGTTTCAATTGAGACTAAACCTTCTTACAAAGGGTTAAGATAAACGACCAGGAAAAGAGAAACTACAATGGGAGACGGAAGGAGCCACTCAATGCGAGAACGGCCTCTGTGCAGGAGAAAATAAGCTATGCGTTCCACAATCATTGTTTGAAGTAATTGCCAACTTGAGCCATGGAAAGTCTCATGTCTCAACAGGGGGATGATGGATGATTGACATGGTACAGCGTGTGTTCCATGTGCCAACAGGTCTAAATACCTATTTTAAAAAATTATGTAGGAACTGGCTAACTTGTTGCAGACATAACCTGCAAGGTAACCTCAGGCCCAAACGAGGCCAATGTCCAAAAGGTACCAACCCATGTCCATTCTTCCCTCGTAGATGAAATCCATGCAGACGAGAGGACAAAAAGAAAGAAGAGGAGAAGAACAACTCTATCCTTCTCTGGTGGCGTCCCAAGGACCTTGCCCTGACCCACCACCATGGGCACCAGCAAGTCAGCTGTATCCCATGGTTGAAGTGGCTAACCCACACTTCCAAGTGAACGGAGATTGCGATCAAACCATTCTCGTCCACCGTCCATGGACCGAGTCCGAATGCACCGAAGAACAGCTGAGTCAAAGTTTCCACCTGAATGGAGCCGAGACAAGAGCGTTCACCACGAGCCTGGGACACAACTGGGCCAGAGTGAGAGGAAATTTCGACAAAAGGAACCACCAAGGAAGAGTCCACCCCCACGACTCACAAGACCTAACGCAGCTGGTGGAAAGAGTCCTGACCCGAGTGTGAGACACGTGGCGCCCAACAACAAGCTATGACAAAATCAGGGCCACAAAACAGGAACCAGGTGAAGGAGTTCAAAAATTCAGAGCAAGATTTGAAGAAGTGTTCAAAACCCACAGTGGGATCATGGAAGACCAAAATGACCAAGGGGTGTACCAAGCCCAACTCAGACAAGGGTTCCTGGAAGGGCTCCAACCCCCGATTAAAGGGTTCGTGCAGAAATACTGTGTCACATACCGAACGATGTCAACAAATCAACTAATGGAGTGGGTGATTCATGCTGAGGAGAGACACCGCCCAAAACAGGCAAGTGCAGGAGTCAATACTCTGACCCAAGCTATGGCCTCATTGGTGAACCAAGGGTCATCAGAAGTATTCTACCAACAAGGACGTGGAAGATGAAGAGGCCGAGGAAGACCCGGCCACCAAGAAAAGCAAACCCAGAAGGCAAGTGTTACAACTGTTGAAAGAGAGGACACTTTGCTCGAGACTGCGGAGGTACACCCAAGGGGAACAAGAGACCCCCACCGTTTAACCTTGAACATCAACATCAAGAATTACGCCAGAGGGAAGAGAAACGGAAGCCTGACACTGAGGAGGAAACTGAAGAAAGTGATAGGGAGGATGAAGAAACCCCCTGCTCGCCAGCAAAAGTGTTAGACTTAACCGAAATGATGTCCACCCTCTGGGACAAAGACAAACACCAATAAAATTGTTTTGTGACACTGGAGCAGACAAATCAGTCAACAAAGACAAGTGCCAGGATTGGTACCAGGAAGAGAATGGATCACTGTGATAGGAGCAGGAGGACACATGGAACTATTGAAGAAGTCAAGGATGAAAATGGACGAAACCACGAAGCAAAGTTTGTCCTGAGTAAGAACTGTCCTGTGAACTTCTTGGGAAGAGACCTACTCTGTAAACTGGGAATCAGCCTTATCCCCACAGCTGATGGCATGAAACAAGTACACAGATGGGAGGAAGCGGAGATCCAAGTTGTCGAAGGTCAAGAGAAACTCAAATGTTCAACCACCCTAAACTTAGCAACACAAGGGCCCTCATCTGTAGTCCAACAGTTAAAAACCAAAGTCGAAGATGTAGATGACCAAGCTGAAACCCACTGGCCACTACACATCACCATGAAGTTTGGGAAAGCCAAAACAGAATTTGTTAAACAGTTTGAGCGACTAGGACCCCAACTAGTTTGATTGGAGTACCTGTACACCACGGCAAAGGGAGATGTGGCCACCTCAGTGGACTTGCCACCTCAAGCGGAAAAACTGCTACAGTTTGGGATAACACCCCACGTGTCAATAAAGAGAAACCCCCACAGGCCCTGGAGGGACCTGGGACGCATGGTGCGATTCTTGGAGACCAGGAGCGAGCTGTTGGGGTCACATCAGACTCCTACAGTCAGCATACTGACGAACACCCCATATGGAACAGACACAAGACATAAGCTGAAGTGGAGGACTTGGGCAAGTCAGAACACACATTTGACTGCATGACAAGACTACATACTGCTACAAGCTGAAGACTTCTCTAAGTACCAAGTTCATTGTGGTCCAAATCAAAAGCAGACGTAGGAAAAATGGACAGCAAAAGAAGTAAGAATTGAGGCCAAGACATCATATCGACCACGACTCAGACAATACCCCCTCAAACCAGATGCTGTAGATGGCATCAGACCAGTAATTAAAGAAATGCTCAAAGCAGACATTCTAATTGAAAGTCCGTCAAACGAATGCAACACTCCCATCTTTCCCGTGAAGAAAGCAGAGACGGGAACGTGGAGATTGGTCCAGGACCTAAGACGGGTCAATGCAGAGCACCCTGTGTACCAGACCCACACACGCTGTTGAACGAGTTAAAACCACATCAGAAATTCTTTACAGTGATTGATCTAAGCAATGCATTTTTTTCTGTTCCATTACACAAAACAGCCCAAGGCTGGTTTGGTTTCACGTTCGAGGGAACCAAATACACATACAATTCCACCGCATGGCAAACTGTTGGAGTAATCATTATTATAAATGTGTTTGCAATGAATATAAAGCCTTATAATATACATGCTTACTATATTAATCAATATATTTGCTTATTAGGAATAGTAATGCTCATCCTAAATGTGTAACTATATTAAACTATATATATATATATATATATATATATATATATATATGTGTTGATCGCTTTTATGTTAGAGTTAGAATTAATATGTGCTTTCAACGAAGACAAACGCTTACTCCAAGGTCGCTCTCCAGGACAGCTGGCTCCAGCGAGAGATACAAGTTCGCAAGGACATAAACAATACACTGAGTCCTTGCTCCGAGGACTGATTACTGGAAGATACGCCTCAACCCTTTCCCCAGATGCAAGTTCGCAATGAAGATCTGTGAAGAACGCTTAAATTGTTGTTGGTTCAGCGGATGGCTATCAGGCATATTGTTTTAATTTGTGACGCTAGGTTTGCTTGATTATGGAATTGTTTTGTTTCTTGCTTACGCAATTGGATCGAATCGATAACCTTGTAATTGTTTTGATTTGAGGCCTTAAATGGGCAGGACATAATGCCGCTCGTTAGAATAATCTTGACCGGACGAGCGGGGGGATGTATTCTCTTCTTGCAAGAATTAAATGGTGATGTGACTACAGATGCCTTTTTTATTGAAAGCTGAATTGGAAATACCTAAGGATAAACCTACAATTGGATAAACCTAACATTTGGTCCTTCGAGCCTGTGGTCAAGATACCGAAGCAGAATCCAGGTCGCTTCCGTTCGATATCTGGAAAGACCGTGCACGGCGCTTAAATACCCTTTTCCGGGCTGGATAACTCGAAGGGGCGCCTGGGTTCTCGGCGGTTGACGACTAACCCTCTGAAAGAGACATCTAGTGTCATATCTGGTAAGTCCACGTGAATGTCTGCGTTTGTTGACGGGTTCCAAATGCGCGAAGGGGCATTGCACGTGAGGTCCATTTTTTAAATGAGACTCGCGTCCAGGGGACTGCGACTCGCGTCCAGGGGACTGCGTAAAACCCTGGGTATACTAGTCGCTGCCAGGTAAAGAGACAGAGCATGAGTCTATAAAACTTGGGGCAGTTCGGGGTGTCCTGTGCCGCGGTCCGGAAAGGTACAAATATAACTCTGACAGTATTTCACGCTAGGTTATACACTAGGAATTTGGGGCAGTTCGGGGTGTCCTGTACGAAAGGTACAAATATAACTCTGACAGTATATCACGCTAGGGTATACATTTGTGTTGCGTGTGTTACGTATGTCCTTCCGCGGAAAAGAAATTTGCTAACTGATAACTGAGTGCACGCGAGCTCCCTCCAAAAATGGGCAGCTCGAATGAAAAAGCGGCTAGCGACGACGATCCAAAACAGCGTCTGCCGTGTAAAGATTGGAAGTTTGTTGAAAGTCAAAGCGCTACAAGAGTTAAACACCTAAACTTATGGATAAGCGAGTATGGGTTTACTGGACAGCTTAATATGCATAAAATACTGGATTTACGAGATAAAATGCGCGCTAAGCACAAGAGTAATCTGTGTAAAATGGATAATGATGGATATGAGGATACAAATTATTGGTTCTTGATGGCAAAAAAGCGTTGCGATGGGAACGTTAGGAAAATTGAGCGGAGTGAGAGCCAAAATGTTGATAACAAGCGAGGCGGCTTGTTCCACAGAAAGAAGGGTGATAAAACGGGTCCGTTGTGTAAAAATAAAATAAAAGCTGCATGCTGGAGATTCTCGCACTCTTTTGAAGTGTGACAAATCTCAGGATGCCGACTCCTCTGTGTAAATGTACTTGTCTTGACTTTGCTCATTATGATGGTGCCCTGATAAGTGACTTTGTTGTTTTCCATACCCTATGAAGAGTAACTGATGATGATGCTTGTATTCTAAACCCGGAGAGGAGGGATACAAATTGATGTGATTAATAAAAATTATTTTAGTTACTACAGGGGGGAAATGTCAAATAATCTTGCGTAAACAAAAAGAATGTTTCAAGCCATGTCACAGCCTTCAAGCCCTGTCACAGCCTTCAATCCGTGTTACAGCCTTCAATCCGTATCACAGCCTTCAATCCGTATCACAGCCTTCAATCCGTATCACAGCCCTGCATCTTTGTCATAGAGACTTTGTATGTCACGCAATCTTGCCCTAATTAAACTGTTGATACACAAAGGAGAGTCAGAGATTGGAGACCGGAAACAGTCGAAGATTGACCGGAGTCTTACGCAGAGTAACTGTTCTCCCTCCGTGCTCTCTTTCTGCAGAAGCGTCAAAATCTCACTTATCTGTCTTGGCGTGCTTACTTGTTTTCGACCTTGTTGAATGTTCATCGTGGACCGGACATTTTGGTGCCAAAACCCGGGATTCAAGATCTGTGGCATCGGGACGACGGGGAATCGAGAGGCCAAGAAACTGACTTCATCCATCCCCCATTGAGGGAAGGGGCCATTAGGGATTGGTCCCCCGTCGCCCCGAGGTCCAGTGACAAATCTCATCGAACCAGGACAGGCACCTAAGACGTTAAGGCACTGGTTAAAATTAATTCGTAAAACCAATCTAGCATAAGGCCCCGTTTCCCAATGAGAAGGGGAAATGCTATATTCGCCTTTGACGTTGTTGAATGTTCATCGTGGACCGGACAGTGCCCAATCAGCCTACCATGCACGTCTTTGGAATGTGGGAGGAAACCGGAGTACCCAGGGAAAATCCACACAGTCCCAGGGAGAACATGCAAACTCCACACAGGTGGACTGACCTGGATTTGAACCCAGGTCCCCCACTGTGAGGTCGATGCGCTAATCACTCAGCCGCCGGTCCGCCCTAAAGCTAGACTTTCTAACATATTTGGTAATTTAAAAAAATTAATACAAAGGGGAAGATGGCAAAATTCATACTTGGTTCAAGTCCTCCAGCAGAGATATCTCCTCCTTCATGAATAGCTCCCGGCTGGTATCAACTTCATATTCCCGAGTCCAGAATGAGCTGACGTAAACCCGAGGTGGTTCTGTGGCATTGATGAGGGGTGCCATGCTCCAGAAAAGGGCTCCATAGACCCTCATCAGGTCTTGAGTGGTGAGGCTGTCAGCTTTGTTAAGGATGATGCGGATTTGGGACTCACGGCCCTTCATCTGCTTGAAGAGCATTTCCAGTTCCCCTCCCACATCAAGTTTGGTGGGGTCAAAAACCAGGAAGATGAGATCAGCTCGGTCAATAAACCACTGGCACACCTCATTGTAAGGGTATCCTTAATGGGGTTGAGGAAAAATAACGTTGGTTAAATGTGAAAAAAAGGCTAAAAGTGTGAGCATAACATGATCTATGTATACTACTAAATCTTAGATAATCTACATACAAAATACTAAAACATACAGGTTTTGAGTACATTAACTCAAAAAGAAATACTTGGAAACTGAAGAAAAATGACGTTGGTTATATGGCCCTTACATGGCCCTTAGCCTTGTGCTTTTCTTTCGCCAATAAAATTGAATTGAATTGAATATGTGACACATTTTTTTAAAAAGGCTAAAAAAGTGAGTATACCAAGATCTATGTCTACTACTTGATTTCCGTAATGAAATTAAACAAGTCATTCGAGGCTTGTAGGACATTTACATCGCACCCATTAAATCTTAATTCATCTACATACAAAATATTAAAACATACAGGTTTTTCCTATAAATTTACTCAAAAAGCAAATACTTGGAAATAGTTTTTAAAAATTGCTAATTGCTCTGGAGTAATATGGAAATAAATCAAGTACGTATTGAAATCATTATTGAATGAAAAATAATTTTGGAAACAAAAGTTTATGGTTTGTTCAAAAAAAAATAATTAAACAATCGCAAAAAATAACTTCCAGATCTTATTTTTTCTCATCTCATCTCATTTTCTGGACAGCTTTATCCTCACGAGGGTCGAAGGGGGTGCTGGAGCCTATCCCAGCTGACTCCGGGCCAGGGGCAGGGGACACCCTGAATCGGTGGCCAGCCGATCGCAGGGCACAAGGAGACGGACAACCATTCACGCTCACACTCATACCTAGGGGCAATTTAGAGTGTACAATCAGCTTCCATGCATGTCTCTGGAATGTGGGAGGAAACCTGAGTACCCGGAGGAAACCCACGCAGGCCAGGAGAGAACATGCAAACTCCACACAGATGCACATGACCTGGATTTGAACCCAGGACCCCAAAGCTGTGAGGCTGACGCGCTAAACACTCGCTCCACCGTGATAGTCTATATATATATATATATATTGAAATTTGAAAATATGCCAGGTTTTGACCTTGATCTAAAGAACGATGTGTCCAAAATTTTAAAACAATGCAAACAGGGTAGAGTTTTGGCTTTTGGAATCCTCGCAACAACGCCCTCATCTTCTGCATCGTTACTTTAGATAAAGGTCAATGCTGTGACATATTTTTCAATTTTTATTCATCAAAATGTACCAAAAATGGTTTAGAATGAATTGCAAAAGTTTTTCTCTATAGGTATCAACTAGAAATGTTGGATCATAATAAAACAAATAATCCACGATTTCTGAAGGCAACACTATTCGGGGATGCTTTGAAAGGCTATCATTTAAAAGCCATTTGCCTCTGCCGAAGCCATGCCCCTTGCGCCAAATGATTTGAAACTGAAAAACTAAAAAAGATTTGAAAGGGAAATTTAAAAAAAAAATTGAATTCGAAAAAATGTTGTAAAATCGGAAAAACAAAAATTGAAATGAAAAAAAAGATCTGAAAGTTATTTTTTGCGGTGTCCTTATGTTTTGAAAACAATTAGTAAAACAAAAACGTAAACTTACAAAAAATATTTTTTTCATGAAATACTTTTGCCCTTGATTAACTACACAGATATCTACAATTCATTTGTTCGCTGAGCTAATTAAGCCTTTGATAGTTCTTTCCTATTAATTTGTTGTTGAAAATGTAGCAGAAAATGAGAAAAATGATTGTTTCAAGACTTTTCTAACCTAATTGTCCCAAATCCTCAAATGACCCAAACATTTGAATGAAAATGTTAAACAACTGTTAAAACATTACCTCTTTCTTGCTGTTTTCGGTTCTCAATGATGCCAGGAGTGTCAACAATGGTGACTCTCTCCAGCAGCTTGTGGGGCATCTCGTACCCCACCAGCCTTTCTAGGAAACCCTGGCCGAACTTCTCCAAGGGTGAGAAGGAACGAGAGCTGTCAGCTGCCATAACGATGCCCTCTATAGTGCGAAATTTCTCACCGTGCATTATGACAGTATATTCAGAGGTTGTGGGCTCCGCACCTAGTGAAAGGGTGAATGGATCATCACATAGCTTTGGCATAAAACCTTTGCTGCGAATATCTAGTAGTCATATTGACATATAGTACTGGCAATACGTAATGTTAAAAGTAATGTATACATGATCATGAGAGAAAAACTAACATGGGGAACACAATATGGATATTCCTCATCCTCACAAGGGTTGCCGGAGCCTATCCCAGCTGACTTAGGGCGAAAGGCAGACTCCACTCGACACTGGTCACTAGTCAGTCATAGGGCACACAGAGAGAGAGAGAGAGAGACAGACAACCAAGAAAAACATTCGCACTCACAATCAAAACGCCAACAAGCGGGAATCGATGGTGTCCCATATATATTATATTCAACTTTCGCGGCTTCACTACTACAACGCATATTTTTTTCTGGAAAAACGGGATTTGAGGTCCCCGAAAGCGGCCTCCGCTGCTTCTGTCCAATGGAATGGGGACTTTGTGGACGTGAGGGAGGTGAGGGGGCGGCAATACGGCTATAGACCCGGATAAAACACCTATAGAAGTTTCTGAACCCCAAAAAGCGCTCAGACGGTTCAATTGTGTAATCAACCCTCCCCAAATAGTTGAGACGTCCATGTAATCCGGGCCAACAAATGTAATAAAGCAACAGAAAAGACGTGTAAGGTCAGAACGGAGTTGGGAAGCTTTTTCAGCTGTTGTTCTCGTTGCAAGTGAAAAAATCCAGGAGCCTGTCTTTTCCTCAGGGTCACGAGGGGTGTTAGGGCTTATCCCAGCCAACTGCGCACAGAGCACACCCTGAATTGGGGGCCAATCAGTTGCAGGGCACAAGGAGACAGACAACCAGTCACGCTCACACTCATACTAGGGGCAATTTAACATGTTCAACCAGCCAACCATGCATGTTTTTGGGATGAGGGAGGAAACCGGAGTAAACCAACGCAACCAACGGGGAGAACATGCAAACTGCACACAGTGAAAACCGGCTTGGGATCGAACCCTAAATCCCCAAAATTTTGAGGACAATGCACTAACCATTTGTCCACTGGCCACCTAATTTTATATTAACCCTAGAATGGTAACCCTGTATTTCAGGGGTTACCTTTCACGCTTCTGAAATAGAGGGTTACCATGGTTACCGGGGGAAAAAATGGGTACCCTTCATTGCACCGTCTTGCTTAGGACCCATTTTTCCCCCGGTAACCATGGTAGCCCTCTATTTCAGAAGCGTGAAAGGTAACCCCTGAAATAGAGGGTTATCATTCTAATTAATAGACCAGAAATATGAATTCCATTCATAATAACTGAATTTTCCTCTTTAGGAACTCATTCATCCATGACTATAAATTCAATATGACAAAAATAATGTTAAACTGAATTCCCATACCTGTGTAGAGTTCTTGTGAAGGGTCTTCAAGACCGAGCACATAGTTAATCATTGAGGACTTGCCCACACTCCAGGGTCCCAGGAACAAAATCATGGGCTTTGAAGTTATCTCACCATCTACAAATTAATTGAGAACAGCAAGACCAGAAATTATTTTAATGTCAGTAGGGTTTAACAATCAATATTACAAACATAGGTTCTTGTGTGCAAAATCATGACTCGTGAAACTTCCCTGACCTGCTTTCTTGTGCCCTCTTGCGGACATAATTTTTTATCATTCTTCCTCAAAAAACGATGAGCACCTTTTCCTACCTTTTGGTTCTGTGATGCTTAGCAATCATTAGGTTGATTGGTTGTTTGATTGATTGGTTGATGGATGGATGGATGGCTGTATTGGTGGGTGGATGGGTTGATGGGTGGGTGGATGGATGGGTGGATGGGTGGATGGATGGATGGATGGATGGATTGGTTGATCGATCGATTGATAGAGATGCTTTCACTGTCTAACCTACCTGTGACTTCATGTTGTCTAAGTTCATTGTATTTGAAGGCTTGCTCTACTGGTTTGATGGCGGAATGGTAGATGTTCAGTAGCTTCTTCATTGCAGCTGGAACAAATAAGAATATGAGTATGTTAAGTGAAAAGGATAAATTTTGTAACGTCCTACATGACTTTATTGTATGTAAGGTTAAAACTTTGATTCAGTTCCATACCTATCACTTGAGTTGATGAATCAGTAACAGCCAGTTGTAGTGTGTCCTCAATATGAGATCGGTCTCTTGGTGTTGGACCTTGATCTTTTTCTCCTAAATGGCAGAGTATACTGTCAATCTAAACCAGAATTATGGCCCTATAATAAAATGTTGGTGTTGTGGGTGGATCATAGGCCACATGTTTCCTCATTTATTTCTTAAACAAAAAAATCCATGTCTCCATGTCAAATGCTTCCAAGTAAGTGGACCACATGTCCTCAGAATAGCTATGACCGTTATATCATGCAATAGGCCATGTACATATATCACTCTATTTGCTCCCTTTGCTATTTTGGTCTGTTTATTTCTGTAACAGGGGTTGCTGATAATTCCTCTTTCGCCACTCACAGTGTCATTTTGGACAGAATGCAAATGCCTAGGAAAGAAATACTGGTAACTGAGAAAGATCTTTCTAGTGTCATGAGACGTGACATTTAGTAAATGTTCAACAAATTCTATTACAATATCTATAAATGATTAGTTTACAGTAACACCTTGACATACGAGTGTCTCAACATATGAAATTTGAGACACGAGGGAAATTCCAAGCAATTTTTTGCCTTGAGATATGAGACAAATTTGAGATATGAGCATACGAGATGGTTCCCGATGCTCCCGTCCGGGTGGCTGAGTATGTGAGAGGCTGCTTATGAGAATAGAATCACTCTGTCTTTCTTGCCGTATCTCCCTCGTGTAAAGATATCCATGAGCTCCGGCCGTACAGGTTACATTTTTTTACATGTTTTCTTTTGCGTTAATCAGTGCAGAATTAAGGGAAAAACAATGGGTCCAAAACAAGCCGGTGCAATGAAGAATAGTGAGAAGAAAAAGCATATGATGATGTGACATGTAAAAGTGTTTAATTTACACCCCATTAACGATCGCATGTTGGGGATGTGCAACTAGTTTTGATTGGATGTATATCGATATTCGATTATTGATGCCTTGATGTGCGTACCACTAGTTTTGACTGGATGTATATCGATATTCGATTATTGATGCATTGATGCGCGTACCTTGACCAACGCGGGAGATCTTCTTCATATAATTAAAGTTGGATTGAGGAAGCAACAACGAATCACTATTGTGATTATTTCTCCCTGTGTTTCAAGGTATGCTGGTTGTTGTAGAGGCCGGTTGAGTTTGTGGTTTGCAATATACACCGTGTGAGAGAGAAGATAATGTTTAGTAATGTTTATCTACTTTTGAAGTGAGAGCGTGAATGTGCGAGTCCCGGGTCATGGACATGTATGTAATATTCAGTACGCTACCTTCGGCCGCCATTACCCTGTATAGTGTCTATGACGGTTATAGCAAGGAATTTATGTTATCGATATTTCATTGTTTACCCTGTCAAATAGTTGAGAAGGACTTCTCGAAGTTGTAAAAAGAAAAGATAAAACAAGTTATGACCGTTTATTGAACGGGTGTAATTGTACATTATGTTTTGGGTTTTTGTGTTGATAAATATATCATTAAAGTTGGATTGAGGAAGCAACAACGAATCACTATTGTGATTATTTCTCCCTGTGTTTCAAGCGTAAATACAGGGTGCAACAATGACAGTCGATATTAAGCACAAAATAATAGAAAAATATGAGAGTGGTGTACACATGACTAAGCTGGCTCGCCAATACGAAAGGAATACCTCAACAATATGTACAATCTCAAGCAGAAGGATGCTATAAAGAGTCTCAAGCCTCCCAAAGGACTAACCATCATTTCCAAGCTGTGCACTGGATAAAAGATAAACAGTTAGCGGGAGATAGTGTGACCGAGTCAATAATCTGCGAAAAAGCCATTGGAATCTACATGGACTTGAACGCAAAGCAAGAATCTGAATAAGGTCTTCAACACCAGCGGAACCCTTCAAAGCAAGTCGTGGCTGGTTTGATAATTTTAAAAAACGAACTGGGAGACGCTCGGTTCTGAGGCATGGAGAAGCAGCAAGTTCTGATTCGAAAGCAGTGGTGGAATACATTAACACCTCTACCTCGGTTATCGCACAAGAAGGTTTAAGTTCAGTGTAACGTAAGATTAAAACTTATTTTTAAGTGTGAGTGTATGGTAATCTAAGTTCATTTAAGTTAAATTTAAAGTTTATGCTATGTTACGAGCGCATTGCCGTCTGTCAAGTCTCCTGTTCTCTCTCTCTCTCTCTCACACTCTCTCTCACTCTCTCACTCTCTCACTCTCTCACTCTCTCACTCTCTCACTCTCTCACTCTCTCACTCTCTCACTCTCTCACTCTCTCTCACTCTCACACTCTCTCTCACTCTCTCTCACTCTCTCTCACTCTCTCTCACTCTCTCTCACTCTCTCTCACTCTCTCTCACTCTCTCTCTCTCTCACTCTCTCACTCTCTCACTCTCTCTCTCACTCTCTCTCACTCTCTCTCTCACTCTCTCTCTCACTCTCTCCCTCACTCTCTCCCTCACTCTCTCTCTCACTCTCTCTCTCACTCTCTCTCTCACTCTCTCTCTCACTCTCTCTCTCACTCTCTCTCTCACTCTCTTTTTCTCTCTCTCTCTCTCTCTCTCTCGCGCTCTCGCTCGCTGTCTGTACTGAATAATGTAACGTTTTAGTATTAAAAATCATAACCACTAAATAGGTATGTATTACTTTGTGAATAGGATTTGAATTAGAACAAATACAAATATGTTTTTCCATTTTAATATCCAGTTTTTGGTGTTTTTTCAGAAGGTGGGAACGGATTGATTTGTATTTAGTTATTTTCCATGGAAAAATGTATTTGAGATATGAGTAAATTCACATACAAGCTCGATCACAGAATGCATTAAGCTTGTATCTATTATATTTTTAAGGTACCTGTGGCCCGTGCAGGATTTTTGAATTCTAGAGAAGTATTCTCCACCTCTGGAATTTCTTCAGATGTTTCTTCTCCTTTATCTTCCACTCTTGCTTGCTCAGTAGACTCTGGTGTGAATTCTTCAATAACCTCTGAAATTGCTTCGGGTTCAGAAAAAGGTGCACTTTCTGGTGCATCTACCTCAGTGTCATTATTAGTGACTTTTAGTCTTTCTTTTTCAGGTTCCGATAACACTTCAGGTTCTGCTTCATGGTCTGCGTCAATTTCAGAAATCGCTTCTGCTTCAGTTTTGTATTCTACTTCTGCCTCATTTTCATATTCCAATTCAGGTTTTGTTATTACACCATATTCAGCTTCAAATTCTGATTCCAGATCTGATATCACTTCTGTTTCAGGTTCTGACATAACATCCAATTCATATTCTGCTTCATGTCGTAAGATGACTGGTTCTAACTCAAACCCTGGTTCAGAATTTGAAATCACTTTTGGTTCAGCTTTATTTTGTGATTCATGTTCTGATATCTCCACTGTTACGGTATCGTATTTTACTACCAATTCAAATATCACCTCTGGATCATCATCATGTTCTTCTTCAGGGTCTGACATGTGTTCTTGGCGACCATCATTATCTGTTTCATTTTCTGAAATAACCTCAGTTTCAGTGTCATCATTTGGTTCAGCTTCAGAAGACCCTCGTGGCTCACCGGGTCCAGCACCGATTTCAAGAATGATTGCTTGCCCTTGCTCCATTCCTTCCTCTGATCCTGCTTCTTCAATGGTTATCTCCTCAATATCTTTTAGCACTGTTCTTTCATTGTCTACATCTCCCTTATGGGTTTTCTCATCTGTTTCCAAAACTACCTCCTCCTCTCCAGAATCTGCGTCGTGAAGGACATTTGGTTCATCTTTTGGCAATTCCTCTTCTACGTTTTTACTTATGTCTTCCTTATCCATATGCACTCCTGTAGGTGATGAAACCATACCAATCTCTTCATTCTCATTCACTTCCTTCACAGATGTCACCTCTGATTGGTTTTCTTCTTCTATGGTACCATGTAGGGCAGAGTCCTCATGTTCCTCTTCATTGCTTGGTAACGCAATAAGAGAAGCCTCAGTATGTCCTTTGTCATCTAATTCTGATTCTTCTTCTTGTCGTTCTAGAGGGGCTGACTCTTGATCAGATGCAGCAGATATTGGAGTCCGGGGTTGACACAGGGGCCGGTCTGGGGCTGGAGTGTCATTTGATGAACTCGCGCTGGGATGCTCATCTGTTGTGTCACATCCACAAGAAAAAAGATTTCTCTCAGGTTCCTGGAGCTGAATGGGTAACAGTGGGTCTTCATTGGGAATGGATGAGCCTGGCACTAAACCGCAAAAAAATAAGAAAGAGAGAATTTTATTAACATATGATTAGGGTGTAGTTTTTCAGCATATTGCATCCTATTTTGTAATATCCTCATCCTCAATATTGTAATAAAGTATTAAAGTGTTTCCAATTTCAAATGGATTGCATGCCCTCTAATGGAAATTTAATATAATTTAACAGCAAATAGATAAATACTGCCAGGTGCTTTTATCCGTTAACATTTTGTCCTTTCACACTACGATATTTTCATGTTGACCATGATGATACTCAATGTGCAGTCTATTACTGTCACCTTTGAGGTGATTATTGCTATAAAATTTCCGCAAACCACTTTACTGAACGCACCCCCACGCCGCCACCGGCCCCCCGCACCCTCGCGGCGACACCGGAACCCCGCACTCCTGCACCAACATCGGTGGCCTGCACCCTTGTGCCCGTCCCGGTGCCCACCACCCGTCGCAGTGACCTGCTCTTGTGTGCCCGCCCCGGCGCCCAGCACCCGTCGCGGTGACCTGCTTTCGTGTGCCCGCCCCGGTTCCCCGCTCTCGTACGCCCAGTGACGGCGATTCTCCTGGCGGGGGCAACGGCGGCGGCGTGGACTTGGAGGCAGCGGACGGCCATCTTTTTGGCGGGGGCCACGGCAGCGGCGTGGACTTGGAAGTTGCGGACGGCTATCCTTTTGGCGGGGGCCACGGCGAATGCGTGGACTTGGAGGCCGTGGACGGCCTTCCCAATAGCAAAAACTTGTAGGCCGATGACGGAGACCCCCACGACAAAGGCGTAGACTTGGAGGCCGCGAATGGCCTTCCCAACAGCGAAAACTTGGAGGCAGAGGACGGAGACCCCGACGGCGAAGGCGTGGAGTTGGAGGCCGTGTACGCCCTTCCCAACAGCAAAAACGTTTTGGTTCCAAGCCTTTGTTGATTTGAAGATCCCTTTCGATTTATTAAAGATGTTGTTCTGAAGCTAACTGCCTCGTTCCCCTCCTGCTTCCCGCGCCGGGGTCCTAATCCAGTCCCGATCGCGCCACGACGACGTGGCACGATCGTAACACTTTGTTAATGCCTAGCTGTCCAAGAAGCCTGAAAGATCTCAAGGCCTAAGTACAAAATCAAGTTAGTTAAAAGACCAGCAAACCTTGGAAAAAATCTTACATGTAAATTCCTTTTTAACTGAAACCCACCCACTAATATCCAAATTAACGCCCACTTTGGGGCGAGAGAGCTGGAGTCAGATCATGAGAAGTTTTCCTTTCCCCTGCGAATAAAGATAATTGACCATTGAAGCTTCAATAATGTTTTGTCTGTTTGTCAATTATCTCACAAAATCCTTCAGAGCAAAAATAAGAACATTATCACATTCTAACATCCTAAAACAGCAACTTTACTTTAAAATCTCATCCTAACAATATGAACTATATGTGCCATATTTCTAGGCCTTATTGTTTACTGCTTAATAGTACTGAGCTCAAGGGTTCAATTGCAGGATCTGGCCTCCCTGTGTAATGTTTGAATGTTCTCCCTATGCCTGCGTGGGTTTCCTCCGGGTACTCCAGTTTCCTCCCACATCCCCAAAACCTCCATTGTAGGCTGATTGACCACTACAAATTTTCCTTAGGTATGAGAGTGAGAGCGAATGGTTGTTTGTCTCTTGGTGAGCCCTATGACTGACCGCCGACCAGTTTAAGGTGTAGTTCCCCTTTCGACCGAAGTCAGCTGCGATAGGCTCCAGCATCACACGTCCCTGACCAGAAAAATTGGTGATTAAGATGTTATGAATAAATACAGTCCTACATTTGTTCATACTAACTCAGATAGCTTGTTTTCCTTACAGGTGCCTGAAGATGAAGACTCAAAAACATATTACACATGTATACACATTTGCCCGCATTAATTTAATCTGTGATCCTATAATTGCATTGACAATGTAAAAGAGCATTAATATCAAAATATCGCTCGCTTCCGGCAGATCTATTGGCGTGTGTGTACATGCTATTCAGCGCCGGATTCGCTCGCTCGGCCAGATTGGATACCAAAATTGGACAGCATTTGGACAGGCAATGTAATTTATCAAACCTGGGGATTGAAATATAAGAAAAAGCACACAATTGAAGGTGAAAAATGTATCTTCAAATTTACTTTCAACATTAAGAACATATTGTTATTCAACGAAAGAAAGCAGTCTTTAAATTGAGAGTGATGAGCGGTATTGCAGGGCAAAGGGAAATGAATGAGGTAATTGATTTTTACTATAATTTGGACAACGTCGGCGGGCCGGATTAAAAAGCCTAACCGCCTGCGGGCCGCAGTTTGAAAAACAGTACAATACGAGCGAATCCGGGGGCGGGGCGAGCGTGCGAATCCGGCGCTGAATAGCATGTACACACGCCAATAGATCTGCCGGGAGCGAGCGATATTTTGATATTAATGCTCTTACATTGTCAATGCAATTACAAACTCACTCTTTCTCTCATGATGATAATTTTGAGAGCGAGAGATTACCTGGTTGCTCGCTTTCAACAGTAAACTCTCTGTCTCTCTCCCTCTCATAAGAGGGAGCGAACCCGGGGACCAAACGTCCGTTCTACCAAACGTGCGTTCTACCAAACGTCCGTTCTACCAAACGTCCGTTCTACCAAACGTCCGTTCTACCAAACGTCCGTTCTACCAAACGTCCGTTCTACCAAACGTCCGCTCTACCAAACGTCCGCTCTACCAAACGTCCGCTCTACCAAACGTCCGCTCTACCAAACGTCCGCTCTACCAAACGTCCGCTCTACCAAACGTCCGCTCTACCAAACGTCCGCTCTACCAAACGTCCGCTCTACCAAACGTCCGCTCTACCAAACGTCCGCTCTACCAAACGTCCGCTCTACCAAACGTCCGCTCTACCAAACGTCCGCTCTACCAAACGTCCGCTCTACCAAACGTCCGCTCTACCAAACGTCCGCTCTACCAAACGTCCGCTCTACCAAACGTCCGCTCTACCAAACGTCCGCTCTACCAAACGTCCGTTCTACCAAACGTGCGTTCTACCAAACGTGCGTTCTACCAAACGTGCGTTCTACCAAACGTCCGGTCAACCAAACGACCGTTCTACCAAACGTCCGTTCTACCAAACGTCCATTCTACCAAACGTCCATTCTACCAAATGTCCATTCTACCAAACGTCCGTTCTACCAAACGTCCGGGCGACCAAACGTCTGGGGACCAAACGTCCGGGGACCAAACGTCTTTCGACGAAACGTCCTGTCACGGTTGGAACTCCCAACTGCGCCCAAGACCCAATCTTCGGGCTGATGACTTTAGTTTATCTTGAAGAATTTGAAGGTAATCCTCCTTCTTCATTATCCCATTTACTCTCTGTAAAGCACCATGTTCCATTGGCAGCAAAAGAGCACCACAGCATAATACTACCACCACCGTGCTTAACGGTAGGCATGGTGTACTTGGGGTTAAAGGCCTCACCTTTTCTCCTCCAAACATACTGCTGGGCATTGTGGCCAAACAGCTCGGTTTTTGTTTCGTCTGACCACCGAACTTCCCCCAGAAGGTCTTATCTTTGTCCATGTGATCAGCAGCAAACTTCAGTCGAGCCTTAAGGTGCCGCTTTTGGAGCAAGGGCTTCCTTCTTGCACGGCAGCCTCTCAGTCCATGGAAATGCAAAACACGCTTGACTGTGGACACTGACACCTGTGTTCCTGCAGCTTTTAATTCTTGGCAGATCTGCTTTTTGGTGATTCTCGGTTGAATCTTCACCCTCCTGACCAATTTTCTCTCAGCAGCAGGTGATAGCTTGCGTTTTCTTCCTGATCGTGGCAGTGACAAAACAGTGCCATACACTTTATACTTACAAACAATTGTTTGCACTGTTGCTCTTGGGACCTGTAGCTGCTTTGAAATGGCTCCAAGTGACTTTCCTGACTTGTTCAAGTCAATGATTCACTTTTTCAGATCCATGCTGAGCTCCTTTGACTTTCCCATTGTAGCGTTTGTGGGCGTTTGCATCCAATGAGCCCTATTTATATGGTCTCAGAGAAGTCACCAGCTGTAGTCACTCATAATCACCCACAAGAAGTTAAGAGGCCATCCTATGAAGCTCATTTCACTGACACAACTTTCTAAGTCACCAAAATTGCTAATTCGTGTTGCTGTATGTATATTTTTGACCCAGCAGATTTGATCACTTTTTATGTTAACTCATAATAAAGTCATAAAAGAACCAAACTTCATGAATGTTTTTGTGACAAAGAAGTATCTGTTCCAATCACTCTATCAGAGAAAAATCTGAGTTGTAGAAATAACTGGAAACTCAAGAGAGCCATGACATTATGTTCTTCACAAGTGTATGTAGACTTTTGACCACAACTGTATGTACTTTCTCTTCTTCTATTTTAAGAGATTCAATGACCTATTAAGCTATTTATTGCAGATGATGTGCTTTGCTAGCTTATCACTCCCTGGAGAGATTGTCAGGTTTCAAGGTCATGTGCCGCTAAGTGTCATGTGCTCACTGTGTGTTGCAAACATGTTGCTTGTATTGTAGCACAGGTGTGTCTTTGCTAGACTTAGATGTTCCACAAATGTCAGCAAGTAAGTGACAAATATTTCAGGGCTCCTTGGTGCTTGCATGCACCATTTGGTTTTAACATAGTAGTATGGATGCTTCCTCTGTGATTGTCTGGAAGCCGCCATGCTACTCTGATGAAACATATGGCACCACACATTCCTTTTAACAAATTCAGTGGTTGGTGGGCGCAGTGACATCTGTTTAGCAGGGTGTTTAATGAATAAAGATTTAATTACCCTGAATACAATGAAGGCCGCCCTGCGATTGGCTGGCCACCGATTCAGGGTGTCCCCGGCCTCTGGCCAGTGGACAGCTGGGATTGGCTCCAGCACCCCCCGCGACACTAATGAGGATAAAGCGGGTCAGAAAATGAGAGATGAGACAATGATGGCCTTTTAAAAATTTCAACATTAAATTTAGTTTAGTTTAATGGGAATTTCAATCGGCTTCAGGATTTTGAGTCACAAATTAACGTTTCATGCATGGTTTTGGCAGCTAAAATACTTGGGAAAACCCACTAAAAGACAAGTAGAACCTGCAAATTCCATAAAGATGCCCTATGAGACTCAAACAAAGAACTAACTGTGAGGTAACCACTACATCAGGGGTGGCCAACTCTGGTCCTCGAGGGCCCCTATCCAGTCCATTTTCCATGTCTCCCTCCACCAACACACCTGAATCAAATAACCCGGATCAGTATGTAGGGGCTCTCGAGGACCAGAATTGGGCACCCCTGCACTACACCATGATGCCTGAAAATGAAGATAGTCAGTTTTCTAAATATTCTGGTACTGTTAAAAAAAATTGTATTAATTTTTTGCAAAATCAATAGCTAAGATGTCAGAGTACGTTTTTTTAAACCATTCAAGAATCAACGTATTCCATTTCATGTACATTTCTGTTAATCCTGATAAATGTATAGTTTATCAATCATTCAAATCTTTATGTACAGAATTTTGTATTGAACAAAAATATTTGTACACATTTTTTGATGATATAAGTCAATGTTGTGACTAGTATATATTTGTGAATATATTTTCATTATCCTTTGATATGGCATTTCCAGTGTCTCACATACAACTATATAGCAAACTGTTTTTCAGCGATGCATCTCTGTTTTATCAAGATATCCATACATTCTAGAAAGCCACATAGACACCAGTGTGTCAAGTATCTGGTGACGATTTAGTTGCACAAATGCCTTTCGTGTGACTGCAGCTGTTTTGAGGATCTGAAATAAACCTGTTCAAGGGCATACAGGGTATCTCAAACAAGCTGATAAAGCCAACACATTTTACATTAATCTTTTTAAATGTTGTTTTGATGTTCTTAATTGAAATATTGTCATTTTCATTTTGTAAGACGAAACGAAAAACATTACAAAATTGATGCAGTTCTAAAATGAATGATTTATCGGTTATTAATTGGGATTTTACGTGAATGGGTGTAAGCACGAGCTTGTGTAGCTAGCCCAATTTAATCTGTCTGCACGGTCTGTCCATGGCAATAAGAATAAGGAGCAAGCGCAACGTTTTCCATCAGTTTTTCATTATCCTTTGATATGGCATTTCCAGTGTCATACATATATACATATATATATATATATATATATATATATATATATATATATATATATATATATATATATATATATATATATATATATATATATATATATATATATATATATATATATATATATATATATATATATATATATATATATATATATATATATATATATATATATATATATATATATACATGAAGCACCCACATGCAAAAAGCACCACTGCAATCACATTTTGCAGCAAGCACAAACACCCAAAGCTTCTTGGCCATACCTCCAGGAAATACAGCCAGCAGAGCCAGGACGCAGCACACTCTGACCAGAGATTTCATTTTGGCTGCCAGGGGCTTTGCCTTCCTCTACCCAGGTTATATATACACGCCTCAGGCAGAAAGTTAATGGCTGTAAGCCCAATGGAGGTGGGCTACAGCAACTCTTTCATAACTCTGATTGGTTATTTCAACAGCCCTTCAGAGATTCTACTCCTACTTTGGATTCCAAAAAAGCTAGTGTTGTGTTAAGTGTAGTGTAGTGTTGTAAAGTATAGTGCAGTGTCATGTCATGCAGTGTGGTGTCCCTTCAGATCCGTAACTTGCTATTATTTAGGTCTTTTGCCGAGTAAACGCAGCTTATGGAGAAGCACCACCAATTTCGTCACACGCAATTTCTGGGTGTGATGACAAGTAGGCTTTTTGTGTTGTTGATAATGACGACAGGGCCTATGTCCGATTATTATTATTATTATTATTATTTGTTGGATATGTATACAGATAATGTTGTCATTCATTCATTCATTTTCTGAACCGCTTTATCCTCACAAAGCTCATGGGGGGTGCTGGAGCCTAGCCAAGCTGACTCAGTGGCCAGCTGATCGCAGGAGCAATTTAGAGTGTCCAACCAGCCTACCATGCATGTCTTTGGAATGAGGGAGGAAACCCACACAGACCCGGGGAGAACATGCAAACTCCACACAGGTGGGCCGGCCTCTGTTGTCAGACAAATATATTAATATTAAGGAGTTAAAGTACACATTCACATTCAAATACAGGCTCCTATTATTGTTCAAAAGCCCCTGAGTGATCAGACAGTTTAATTCCCAAGACTAGCTAGCCATGGAAAACAACTCTATATTTGTAAGTTTCTTTTAAACTGAAACATGACCACTAAAATTCAAATTAACACCCACTTTTGCCTGCTGGAAAGAATATATATATATATATATATATATATATATATATATATATATATATATATATATATATATATATATATATATATATATATATATATATATATACATCCTATATATATATATAGGATGTGGATTTTACCCCAGTTTAATTTTTGCCGTTTCGTCATTGACGTCCATCGCTGTCTTTTCCCGAGGAAATCACCCCCCTGGCCTGGTTGTAATGTCTCAAAAGCTCCAGTATTTGTATTCAATCAATAAATGCTGCTAGGAAGTGCATTTTACCTAATTTTAGTGCATTTTTTGTCATTTCACGTATGGACGTATCGATGTTCATCGCTGTCTTTTTACCAGGGAAATGATACTCCGGGCCCGGTTCTGATGTCTAAAAAGCTCCAGTATTTGTATTTAATCAATAAATGCTGTTTTTGGCTGGATTTTACCCCATTTTCGGGCAATGTTTGCCCCCACGCCATTGACGTTGATCGCTGTCTTTTCCCGGGAAAATCGCCCCCCTGGCCTGGTTTTAATGTCTGAAAAGCTCCACTATTTGCATTTAATCATGAAATGCTGCTAGGAAGTGGATTTTACCCCATTTTTGTGCATTGATTTATTGATTATTTTTTGTGTCGCAGCTCTAGCTGCAGTAGAGGTTTTATAGCCATAAAATAGTTTTTGAGGGTTGGATTGATACTTTGAAGGCGCTACGAGAAAATGCACCGACCGCCACTGATATATATATATATATATATATATATATATATATATATATATATATATATATATATATATATATATATATATATATATATATATATATATATATATATATATATCAAATAAATCAAACTTAAACTCAAACTAAAAATTTTTGGATGTTTAAATGTCTTGGGCAACATTTTATTCACAGTCTTTACGAGACTGACCAGAACCTATGCAGAATTCTTGTTTGACAACACATTTTTACATACAAGATCTTCGTCAAAAAGTATTTTCTAAGATAAAAAAAAATTTCCTCAACGTCAAATAATGTTGTTCTTGTTGCTAGTCAGAACCACCGGTGGCCTGAACTGGCATTGGCCGGAACATAAACATGCGAACACCTTAGATTTCCGGTTAAGAAACCGGAAGCGAATTTAGGAAGCTTCCAATTGGCTAAGGGCTTGCCTGTTGCTATGGCTTTTCTTTCAGACGCTTAAATTACACAAATTTGCAGGCACATACGGGATTCTCCCACACACCTAATACATTGTTATGTTATATACATTGTTATTGTTATCCCTGATCGCGTAATTTTGTGCCTTTATTTCAAATATACACTGGAAATATTTCCAAACATGGCGAAATAAAGAGGTATTGAATACTGCTAGTCGGTGCACACTTCCAACATACATCCATTAAGTATAGAAGTACAGAAGTACAGAACTTCAAAATGAAGGTTGGTTTTACGTTCATAAATGTAGTTTTTTTTTAGATAAATCATCATTTAGTTGAAATGAATGAAATGTTTTTCCTCACCTTAGACAATTTCGTTAAATGACTTACGTGATTATACATTTTACATACATTATACATCTACTATACAGTAAAGAGATGAGGTTGCTGTCTTTTGTGTTCGTGTGAAATATATTAAGTATATTTTGTGTCTCTTGAAACGCATTAAATCTTGTAACATGACCAAGAGCTACTTGTTTTTGTTTTCACAGAGCGTTTTTACCCTCGTAGACAATGCATGGATGGGCTCAAAGTTAATGTACATGTGGCAGAAATCCCTCGGAAATTACATAGCTGTTGCAGGGTTGGTGAAAACGGTTCTACATTTCGAATGAAAATTTTGCTTTAATTAATCAAAGCATTATGTGTTATATCCTACTCAACAGACAAGACAACTCAGTGAAAATATTTGATCGACATGGACACAAGTGGACCGAAATTACCCTTCCTGGGTATGTGTCGGTTCATGCTAAAGCTTTATTCAATTATTATTATTTTAGATACATTTCTTTTTTATTTCCCCAGGCGCTGTGTTGGGATGGACTGGGATAAGGACGGTGACATTTTGGCAGTGATAGCAGCCAAATGTAGCTCCATACACCTTTGGGATGCCAGTGTCAATAAAACATCCAAGATAGATAGTGGCATGAGGTACATTTTTAAAAAAAAAGTCTTCTGCCATTTAGTTGAGCTTTTTTAGGAATTACATGCTGAGTATATATATATAACCAGAAGTCGTACCTGTCAAACTCGGCCAATTGCTTCCCTTATTAATGATTGTAATTCCCCTTGCTAAGCGATTAAAAAAACATACAAATGCAATGTGCCACAAATTTACTCACATAGGCGTACTTAAGGTCTAAAATTTTCTCCGAAGTCGACGGAGTGCCTAATCATGTATGCACTATATTCATGATTCTCTAGATGTCGCTGCATGACACTGACAGCTTGAATGTCTGGGTACATTGCTTGCTGACGCGCTATATTTATATAGTGAAAAGGTGGAAGTGACTGACGCACGTGCGCATATCATGCTCAAAGCATGACAACATTAGCAATCGACGATGATGTTTTCGTCTGCTACCAGTGACCGAGACGTTCCGGATTAGAGTCGAAATGGGTAAAACGAAATCAGTTTTACAAAAAACTTACTTAAAAAAAATCCTGTTCAAAAGTTGTTATACGGCGTACACAATTTGAAATGATCAAAAAAATTATACGTTGACAGGTATGCGAAGTGCCAAATCTAACGTAACTGTTTTGCTGTGGTGACCCCTGAGGGGATAAGACGAAAAGTCAGTCTTAGTGCTGTTCTCTGTTTACTGTCAAAGTGACTGATGTTAGATGACAAAAACGATAACAACGGTACTGGTAATGATTTTACCTTTGTATTTATTGTACTAATTAAACTTAGATTTCTAGTATTTCACGTTGCTCAGGCAAACAGTTAATATTTAAATGAGAAAGGATTAAAAAAGACCCCCCCCCCCCTCTCGCCCACAGAGATAACATGTCTGTCATTGTATGGTCAAAAACGGGCCCCCTGCTGGCAGCTGGTACTGCTAAAGGAAACCTCTTGATCTACAATCAGCAGACCTCACACAAGATTCCAATATTAGGTAACATGAGATAAATACTGCCATGATCATTTCCAACATTTTTTTTGGTAATTAACACTGATACTCTTGCGATGTGTGGTAGGCAAACATACCAAGAGAATAACCTGTGGTTGCTGGAATGCTCAAAATTTACTGGCCCTTGGCTGTGACGACAACAATCTGAGCATCAGCAATCAAGAGGGAGACACAATACGTGAGGTAGTCGTATGTGACATAAAGACCACACTGTTAGCATTTAGATCAGAGTTTGGCAATTGGTCTACAGACCACAGTGAGTGCAGGTTTTAAATCCAACTGAACAATAAGACATCTTTTCACCAATTTGGTGTCTTATAAGTATATTCAGTTTATTGCAATCGGGTGCTATTTGTTTTAGCAGAAACATCAGTTGGCACAAATACCAGGACCTACTTTTGCCATTTGTGAGATGATTGCTCACCTCTGAATTTTATGCCATATTGTTCAGTTTCTCTTTGATACAATTAGTCATTGATTTAAATACAAGAGTTGCATTTGTGCAAAATTAAAACATGTCTCATTTTCTGAACCGCTTTATCCTCACTAGGGTCGCGGGGTGTGCTGGAGCTGATACCAGCTGACTTCGGGCCAGAGGCCTGAATTGGTGGCCAGCTAATCGCAGGGCACAAGGAGACAAACAAGCATTCACGCCCAAACTCATACCTAAGGGCAATTTAGAGTGGCCAATCACCCTACCATGCGTGTCTTTGGAATGTGGGAGGAAACCGGAGTACCCAGAGAAAAGCCACACAGTCCCGGGAAGAACATGCAAGCTCCAAACAGGTGGACCGACCTGGATTTGAACCCAGGTCCCCCACTATGAGGCCGATGCGCTAACCACTCAGCCGCCGGGCCCCCCACTATTGACATTATGGACTAAAAATAAATTTTGTAACGGTTTGCCTTTGTATAATTGACACCGATGACGTAGACTGGGATTCTAGCAGAGGGCTTATGACTCAATGGAAAACATAGTCGAGACTCATTGTCTTGATCTTGTGACGATTCAGAACATGAAGTTGAAAGTGGGTCAGAGGAGGAAGTAAGCCCAGAAGAACACAATTCCAAGGAGATTTTAGCGTGCGTGATAAAGAGAAGGAGCGCCCCATCTTGGGCCCCATGAACATTGGACCTCGGGTGCCTACTGAATGGCCAATATCGTACATTTCTGCCTCTTGACTTTACAAGCAACCATAATGATTGAAAACTTATAATTTATCATCTGAAAATGTTAAAACATGGAAGATGGCGGCGCGCACGGGTGCAGCGGCTCTTTGCTCTCCAGTTTGGTGTTTTGTTTTCTCTGTCTTAACAATATTTACGAACATCTGCGAGGCAAACATTTTCTACAGTCGCCAGGATTTAATTACTCTCGGTAGGAGATGCGATATATCCATCACAACAGATTACCAACGAACCTACAATATCCCCGAGGACATCTCGAGACCACCGGGATCTCCGTGGATAGTCAGCCCAAAGCGGGGATGCCGGGCGGGCCTAGCTGCTAAGCTAAGGAAATAACCGCACAGAGCACCGCTTCCGATTATCTTCTTGACCAACGCCAGATCCATCACCCACAAAATAGACGATTTGGAACTTCAGCTTGCTACCAATAGCTTTATCAGGAACTGCAACATTATTCTCATCACGGAAACGTGGCTACACCCGCAAATCCCCGACGCCGCATTCTCGTTAGCTAGCTGCACACTACACCGGCAGGACCGAACGACAGACTCCGGAAAGAGCAGGGGGGGGCTTTGCGTGTACATACACAACGACTGGTGCTGCAACAGTAGGATCATGAACACTCACTGTTCCCCTGATTTAGAGCTCTTGGCAGTTCGGTGCAGGCCCCTCTATCTACCTATGGAGCTAACGATTGTCATTGTAATGGCTGTTTACATCCCACCATTAGCACGGCACTTAGCCTCCTGCTAGCGACTGTAAACAAACAGCAGCTTGACCACCCCGATAGAGTCTTAATTGTTACCGGTGACTTCAACAAAGCATATTTAAAGACTGTTCTGCCTAAATTTATCCAGTACGTGAAGTGTCACACTAGAGGAGATAAAACTACACCATGTTTATTCTAACATCAAACATACTTATAGAGCCACACCCCACACTCACCTTGCTGGATCCGACCATCTCTGCCTGTCCCTCACCCCCTCAGCCACCCCAATCCGTAGGCTAACAAGGCCACAAATAAAAATAATAAAAACATGGCCTGAGGACGCCCTTTCTCAGCTGCAGGACTGTTTTTCCCGCACCATTTGGGAACTTTTTGAACACCACAACCTCCAGGACTACACGGACACTGTACTTTCCTACATCAAAAACTGCACGGACACTGTCACTGTTAATAAACGTATCCAGGTTTTTCCTAACCAAAAACCCTGGCTGACCAGTGAGACACAGGCATTCATCAAATGCCGTAAAACCGCCTTCAGGTCAGGGGACAAGTTACAATACAGCGCTGCCAGAGCAGACCTGAAGAGAGGCATTAAAAAGGCCAAGGCAGCATATACAAGGAAAATTGAGGAGCACTTCACAGGAAATAACCCAAAGAAGATGTGGCAGGGAATACAACACATTACCAATTACAATGACAATAATGTGTCTGTTAATGCAGATGCTTCACTAGCAGAGGAACTGAACCGTTTCTTTGCCCGCTTTGAGATTGACAAATCGGATTCAGTCTCAAAACATCCACCACCCTACAGCAGTACACTGAAGCTTCAGGAAAATGAAGTGAGACAGGTACTGCGGACTGTGAAAACCAGGAAGGCTTTTGGCCCTGACGGAGTACCTGGGAAGGTGCTCAAAGCCTGTGCTGACCAGCTGACTGGGGTTTTCACAAAGATTTTCAATTGTTCCCTGCAACAATCAATCATCCCATCCACAAACTGTTAGACTTGGTCCCCACCTCTCTTCCTCCATTACACTGAGAACTGGCTCCCCTCAAGGCTGTGTACTGAGTCATCCTCTATACTCCCTATAAACATACGACTGTACACCGACCCACCAGTCTAACTCCATCATCAAATTTGCCGATGACACCACTGTGGTTGGACTCATCTCAGGGGGGATGAGTCTGCCTACAGAGATGAAGTCAACAAACTGTCTTCGTGGTTTTTGGTGAACAATCTAACACTAAACACCATGTAAACTAAAGAAATAATCCTGGACTTTCGCAAACGCAGCACAGATCTGGCCCCACTCTTCATAAATGGAGTATGCGTAGACAGGGTCCAGTCCTTCAAATTCCTGGGGGTCCACGTCACGGACAAGCTCTCCTGATCTACCAACGCCACGGCAGTGGTGAACAAGGCCCAGAAACGACTCAATTTCCCGAGGGTACTCGGGAGGAACAACTTGGACACTAAGCTTCTGGTAACCTTCTATAGAGCCACTGTGGAGAGCATTCCTGGCATACTGCATTACAGTGTGGTACGCTGGAAGCATGGCAGCAGACAGAAAAGCCATGCAGAGAGTGATCAACACCGCCCAGAAGATCATCGGTTGCTCTCTGCCCTCATTGGATGACATTGCCAGCCCTCGCTACCTCAGCAGAGCCGGCCGGTGTTAGGGACCCATACCACCCTGGTCACAACCTGTTCCAGCTGCTGCCCTCTGGCAGACGCTACAGGTCTCAAAAAGCACGGACAAATAGACTTAGGGACAGTTTTTTCCCCCACAGCCATCAGGACTCTGAACTTAAGTTAGCACGACACACAATCCCTTCTGTGCAATAACTTCGGGGTGTGCAATAACATTGTGTATCTTAGATTGTGCAATATTTTAAAATTTACCTTGCCAGGATGTGACTTTTTATATTTTTATAATACTTATTTAAGTTTTTTTTACTGGAAAACACACTTTGTGGAGTATCACCACCAATTTCGTTATACGCAGCTGTGTATGATGACAATAAAGGCTTTTGATTTGATGGACTTTTTACTTTTTACGAATGTTTTTGGTGACGCCAGAGCCAACAACGCAACAGATAGGAAAATTTGAGGCATATATATGTGCAGTGTTCATGTTAGGGAAATTTCCTACAAATCACATAACGATTTTACTTATTAAAAACAAAAAAAGCCTGGCTGCCTGGTCAACCGCAAAATGGGATTGAAATTTTGCTTTTTTGTTTTATTTTACTAAGAAATAAACTATAGGTTGTGGATCAGTAAAGTCCAATTTATCAAATTCAGTAAAGTACCCCCAAGGTGATAGTGGGGCTTTAAGTGTCATGTTTTTTTTAACCAATTAAAAAAACTTTTAAAAAGACTGCATAACACTTGAGTGTCCTTGCATAGATTGTGTATGGTTTACTCTGATATGATATTTGTAAATATGAGTTTGTGAGTTTTACATTGAAGCTTTATATTATACAGTGTTTTATGCAGTGCTTTGTTGGGGATGCGGGAGCACGGAGAGGGACAGGAACAGGCTGAATAAGCTGGTCAGGAGGGCCAGCTCTGTTCTGGGCTGTCCTCTGGACTCTGTGGAGGAAGTGGGAGAGCGGAGGATGCTGACCAGGATGATGTCCATCATGGACAGCACCTCCCGCCCCCTGCATGAGTCTGTGGAGTCCCTCCGAAGCTCCTTTAGCAATAGACTGCGGCACCCTCATTGCAGGAAGGAGCGCTTCCGCAGATCCTTCCTCCCATCAGCTGTCAGGCTCTTTAACAAAAAAATGGCTGTGTTAAGACCTACCGTATACATGCATGTACATTTATGTGTATGTATATATGTGCTAAGCAACACGCTTATTTAATTATATATTTATTCATGTATTTATTTCTTGACCTACTTATTACCTATCTATTTATGTCTAAAATGCCTTTCCTATTCCTGCATCCTCACCCTCTTGCCACTGGAACAACGAAATTTCCCGAATACGGGATGAATAAAGTTATCCAATCCAATCCAATATGGAGAAAATGTGACTTGAATCGAATTGAATTCGCAATATCCAATAAAATCGCATTCATTCATTTCTTCATTTTCGGAAACCGCTTATCCTCACAAGGGTTGAGTAAGATAGCAATAACTTTTTTTTCTAAAAGCATTTAGCCTAGTCAAAAAACTTTTTTGTTACTGGAGCTTTTACTGTGTGAGAAATGTTCAATGTATATAAAAAAAGTACTCACAGTCCACACAGTATCACTGTAACTAAATGTATGTACAATGTATTAAGCTGACTTGTTCTTATTTTTTTTCTAGATAAAATTGCGCGGCGCACCTGCAGATATCTACTTTTCCATGATTAAGACCAACGAAAGGACATCCCAAGAAGAGAACACTGTGAGTTTCCGTGACCGGATGTTTCGTCGAAAGACGTTTGGTCGACGGACAGTTCGTCGAACGGACATTTCGTCGAACGGACATTTCGTCGAACGGACATTTCGTCGAACGGACATTTCGTCGAACGGACGTTTGGTCGACGGATTCACCGCTGGACATTTCGTTGAACAGACGTTTCGTCGCCGGGTTTGCTCGCTCTCAAAATTATAATCATGAGAGAGAGAGAGAGAGACAGAGAGTTTACTGTTGAAACCGATCAACCAGGTAATCTCGCGCTCTCAAAATTATAATCATGAGAGAGAGAGTGAATTTGTAATTGCATTGACAATGTAAGAGCATTAATATCTAAATATCTAATATCAAAATTATCAATAAGTTGCGTATAATCATGAGAGAGAGAGTGAGTTTGTAATTGCATTGACAATGTAAGAGCATTAATATCTAAATATCTAATATCAAAATTATCAATAAGTTGCGTATTATTGGCGTGTGTGTACATGTTACTCGTCGCCGGATTCCCTAGCTCGCGCCGCCCCCGGATTCGCTCGTATTGGCGTGTGTGTACATGTTTTTCAAACTACGGGCCGTTAGGCTTTTTAATCCGGCCCGCCGACGTTGTCCAAATTATAGTAAAAATCAATGACCTCATTCATTTCCCTTTGCCCTGCAATACCGCTCATCACTCTCAATTTAAAGACTGCTTTCTTTCGTTGAATAATATGTTCTTAATGTTGAAAGTAAATTTGAAAATAAATTTTCACCTTTGTTGAATAATAAAATGTTTTTAATGTTGAGCCGGACCGGCTGCCATTGACGGCGGTAGACGTCCGATTCATGTTGACTGCTGCGTTATATATCCACTTGATGGAGCTCTAATAACAGAAATAGCATCTGCACCTCAGTCAACATGAATCGGACGTCTACCGCCGTCAATGGCATCTTATTGATAATGTGTTTAATTTGGGAAAATAATAGTATAAAAGAGGCATTTTTGTCTATACCAGGGGTGGGCAAACTTTTTGACATGCGGGCCAGAATGGATACTAAAATTTGACAGCATTTGGACACGCAATGTAATTTATCAAACCTGGGGATTGAAATATAAGAAAAAAGACACAATTGAAGGTGAAAATTTATTTTCAAATTTACTTTCAACATTAAGAACATATTATTATTCAACGAAGGTGAAAATTTATTTTCAAATTTACTTTCAACATTAAGAACATATAATTATTCAACGAAAGAAAGCAGTCTTTAAATTGAGAGTGATGGGCGGTATTGCAGGGCAAAGGGAAATGAATGAGGTCATTGATTTTTACTATAATTTGGACAACGTCGGCGGGCCGGATTAAAAAGCCTAATGGGCGGTATATAGCCGTAGTTTGAAAAACTTGTACACACACGCCAATACGAGCGAATCCGGGGGTGAGGCGAGCGAGTAACATGTACACACGCCAATAACACGCAACTTATTGATAATTTTGATATTAGATAATTAGATATGAATGTTTTACATTGTCAATGCAATTACAGTGGTACCTCGTGTTACGACATGCTCGTGGTACGACGAAATTTTCGATCGAATAATTCGCTCGCGATACGATCAAAATTTCGAGATGTGACCAAGCCAGGTGGCCATGACATGAGAGGCTGTTTATCATTGTAGCGCACTGTCTTTTTTTGCCGCATCTCTTTCGTGTATCACTACTATATCTACAAGGACTGAACGATTTATTCAGACGAGTTTCGACCAGGAAACGCACAACGCACATACCCAGGCAAAAAGAGGGCTTTCTGGGTAATGAAGTATACTCGTGCACACAACACCCATAGGCAATGGCACCCTTTCTCAGAATAAAACTTCATTACCCACAATCAATACGTGGGTAGGCTATTGCATTTCCTGTTTTCGCCCTAGCCTGTTAGCTCCCGTTGGCGGAGCGATTGCTAATTCAAGACTAGTACTTCTCGTTGGCAAGTGGTCGTGTTATCCTATTGTGAGGACATCTGTGTGCATCATTTTCGGAATATTTTGAAGGGAATACGTACAACAGCAAACAGCCCATTGATAGCGAACGTGAGGGTGGAGGCGTGGCAAACAACTAATCCGAAGAGAACGAAGGTAAAAAAAAAAAAAAAATTAAAATTCAGTTTTGTGTAAGGTTACATTAAACGTATGTTTGAGTGTGTCTGTATATATTAATCCCAATTAATTTAAATTTGTTTGTTCGGTTAAGAGTGCGTTGTCGTGGAAAGTCTCCCGGAGAAATCCCCCCCCCCACAAACTCTCATGATTATAATTTTGAGAGCGAGAGATTACCTGGTTGATCGCTTTCAACAGTAAACTCTCTGTCTCTCTCTCTCTCCTGATTATAATTTTGAGACCGAGGGAACCCGGCGACGAAACGTCAGTTTGACGAAATGTCCGGCGGCGAATCCGTCGACCAAACGTCCGTTCAACCAAACGTCCGTTCGACGAAACGTCCATTTGACAAAACGTCCGTTCGACGAACTGTCCGTCGACCAAACGTCCGCCGACCAAACGTCCGTCGACCAAACGTCTTTCGACGAAATGACCGGGTACCGTGAGTTTCAGTATGTGTTTTTGATGGCAAATTTCATTTTACTTGCATGACAAAGAGTACTTGTGTTAATGTGACTTTATTAGAGAATGCATTGCATTTATTCAGTTGCGTTTTCATCTCTAGGTGAGTGTTTGTGTGGATAAGAAAATCTTGGTCCTTTTCAGCGTCACCAACACTGATGACCGGTATGAGCTTGGTTTTGAAACAAGTTATGGGCGCATCGTCTCTTATCGCTGGTATATTACAGATATACACACACATACAGAAAAAGCCGTATTTTTGGGACTGTAATTGGCACGTTTTTTTTCATAGTTTGCATTGTTCTTCGACTTTTGGAATATTCCCTATTGCAATATGTATTTGCATAAGTCATTAAATGTTATTTCACAGTGATTAACATTACCAAGGAATAAACATTACACACTGTGATGTGTCTTCTAATGTTTTTTTTATGCTTAATCTAGTCAGATAACTTTTAATGTGCTACTTTATAGCTATTTTTTCATGATTCTGTTATAAATATCATTTAAATTTCAATATCAAATATCTGTTAGAGTTTTGGAAAAATATCCCTTAACCCCGAAAAATGGCCCAAAAACTAAGTCTTATGTTTTTTTTCATCTTCACAATGGATTTTTACTTCAGAGCGTCTTACTGTCTGAAAAATACGGTACGTAGTGACTTTGATTATTTAAAAGCACTGTGAGTTTTACTAATATAGTTGCAAATCACACAACTATTCAGATTTTTTTCCCCACTTCTTCAGGTTTGGTGATGGGTATATACTCATTGGCTTCTCCCATGGATACTTTGTGGTAATTTCCACACACGTCAAAGAGATCGGGGATGAACTCTGCCAGGCTCGGAATCATAAAGACAGTCTTAACAGTGTAGCCATCTCATCAGCATTAAACAAGGCTGCTTCTTGTGGTGACAACAGGCATGTATAACATCTTGATGGAGGCAATACTTCAGTAAAGTAAAATGAAACGAGCTAAGTCTGTGCATATATTGCAGCATAAAGATCCACGATCTCTCTGACTTCAAATACATTAGCAATGTGATTCAGCTGGAGGATGAGACTAAAGGTGTGGTACTATCCTCCTCTGAAGTAGTTAGAAATGTACCATCTTTATCCACCACCTTACTTGACCCCTCCTTGGTCTGTACAGGTCTGGACCAACTAAGTTGGACAGATGATGGCCAGCTGCTGGCAGTATCTACGCAGAAAGGCAGTCTTCATGTATTCCTCACAAAGCTTCCTATTCTGGGGGACAGCTATGGAACTAGACTGGCTTACCTTACGTCACTGCTGGAGGTTACAGTATCAAATTATGGAGTAAGGACTTAGGAAACAGAAACTGAACGAATTAAGGACAGTGAAAAAAATGAACTTCATCTGAAATTTGTACTTGAATTATTTTAGATGACACCTGTGCCCATACAAGTGGAAGTAGAACCAACTTTCATTGCAGTGGGAGCCTACCATGTTGCTGTTGGAATGAACAACAAAGCCTGGTTCTATGCACCGCTTGAACAAGATTCTGGTGTGTGTCAGGTATAATAGTCTCTGAATAAGTCATTTAACTTCATGCAATTTGTTTTATTTATTTATGTACAGCATTTACAAAGCTGAAGGAGATTGAGTACTTTGGGACCATTGCCAACATGTGCCTGAATGCAAAATATGCTGCAGCTTTGTTTGACGGTAAAGTGCAACTGCACATGGTAAGTAATAGAAATATGTCTGGTTTTTCTTTTAGCTTATTGATAAAGTACAAACAATGCATTCATGTTTGTGTTGTAGATTGATGGCAGTGAGCAGGGGGAAGTAAAACAGATGAAGTTGTTTCCAGACGATGACAGGAAAGGTCGTATCCTTTGCCACGCTCTCACTGCTGACTTCCTCTACTATGGCACAGATGTAAGGCGTGACCAGCACTCATGTTTTTATTTACCGTATTTTCACACCTATAGGGCGCACTTAAAAGTCTAAAATTTTCCCCAAAGTGGTCGGGCACCTAATCAGTCAGTACGCCTTTTGTATGCACTAAATTCAAGATTCTGTAGATGTCACTGTATGACACTGACCGCTTGATTGTCTGGGTGCTTCTCTTGCACATGCGCTATAGTATGTATATCAGGGGTCTCAAACTCGCGGCCCGCGGGCCAACTGCGGCCCTCGGGACGATAATTTGCGGCCCCCGTCTTAATATGAAAGATTAATGTTCGTGCGGCCCGTAAGATTGATATGAATGACACTTGTTGTGTTCGGAGCTGAATGAACCAATCACGGTGAGGTATACGGCTCTGGAGGGCGGGACATCGGCCGGGCTGTCCAGTGCCTCGCTCACTCACTCATTCATTCCTCCAATCAGCTATGCGGAGGAGAAGCCGTGAAGCCGATCACTCCGCACACTCCTCCGCTGCTCTCAGCATACAACTGAATGAGGCGCTATGATCCGTGATCCAGCCTGTGTCAGTGTAGCCATCTTCGCGAGCGAAACGGAGAAACGGAGAGCGAAAGTGCGCATGCTCCACAAACCCGCGCGACTGAACGTGAAAGATCAACCCGAGACTCATTCCAAGTGGAAAAACATATTACAGAGCCCCAGAGATGTCTCTTTCAAAGCCTGGCGTGAAGAGAAAGGTCGTTGATGAGCACAGACAGTTTCAAGAAAAGTGGGGCGTGCAATATTTCTTTGTTGAACACAGGGGAACTCCGACGTGTCTCATTTGCACTGAAAAAGTTGCGGTGCACAAGGAATACAATTTGAAACATCATTATACTACGAGACATGCTGAGGAGTACGAAAAATACCAGGGAGATGAGAGAGCCAACCAGGTTGCCAGTCTTAAAACATGTCTTCTGAGGCAACAGGATTTCTTCAAGAAGGCTACCAAAGACAGTAATGCAGCAGTCGAAGCTAGCTACGCCGTTTGTGAGTTGATTGCTAAAGCAGGAAAGCCATTCACAGAAGGTGAATTTATCAAAAAGTGCATATTACAGGCTGCACATATTGTCTGTCCAGAAAAGAAAAGTCTGTTCAACCACATCAGCCTTTCTGCCAACACCGTGGCAGAGCGCATTTCTCACCTGTCAAGTGACATTTATGATCAACTGTTTTGAGAAAGCACAATGTTTCAGTGTATATTCAGTGGCTCTTGATGAGACCACAGACATCACAGACACTGCCCAGCTCGCAATATATATCCGTGGTGTTGATGACAATTTTAAAGTAATGGAGGAGTTGCTCACAGTAATTCCAATGCATGGCCAGACCACCGCGAAGGAAATATTTCACCAGCTGTGTGATGCCCTTAAGAATGCCGGTTTGCCATGGAAGAGCTTTGTTGGAATAACAACCGATGGAGCCCCATCAATGACAGGGAGGAAGAATGGACTGGTAGCACTTGTTCAAAAAAAACTGGAAGAGGAGGGTGTGGAGGAGGCCATAGCTCTGCACTGCATTATACATCAGCAGGCCCTTTGCAGCAGATGCCTGAAGTTTGACAATGTGATGTCTGTCGTTGTGAAATGCGTCAACCAAATCAGATCCAGGGGCTTAAAGCACAGAAGGTTCCGTGCTTTTTTAGAGGAAATGGAGTCAGAATATGGGGATGTGCTCTACTTCACTGAGGTACGTTGGCTCAGCAGGGGAAACGTGTTGAAGAGATTTTTTGAGTTGAGAGCAGAAGTAAAAGACTTCATGGAGATAGACGGGGTTGCTGTTCCTGTGCTAAGTGATCCCAAATGGCTCATGGACTTGGCTTTTCTTGTTGATATCACACATGAGCACACGGACATCCACATTTTCACTATATACATTGTATATAGTGAAAATGTGGATGTCCGTCAAATCCGGCATATGAGCTCCGGCTTTTCGTCAATCCGGTAGGCTTGATGAAGGAACGACAATCGCTGACTTGACATTGCCATAAACAAAGCATTCAAAACCAAGTTGCGAACGGCTTGGAAGCAATGGATGTCCGATGGTATACCTAGTTATACAATAGACCGACAGTCAGCGTCGGGGGAGTTACTGGACAATATGTCAATGGATTGTGGATGCCTGAGCTCAAGTGTCACCCAGCACTGTTGTTCGAGCTTCCCCCAAAGCTGGCATCAAGTTCCCGGAATACCCGGCGGCAACTCAAACATAGCATGAACTCGCCCTCTTGGCCGAACTCTTTATATCAGATTCAAAAGATGAGTAGTTTGACGGTTTTGTAGAGGTTTGACTGCTTTAACTTCTATTAACGTGTTTACCTTTTACCTCAATAAAGCACTTTCAAACTTAGTTTTGCTCATGCTGCCTTTAAAAAAACATGCCAGCTTAACATACGATAAGATAACATATGCTAGCATAATATATGCTAGCATAACATATACTAGCTTAGTGTCATGCTAGCGCCCAATCGGCCGAGCCGCCTTTCCTATTGACATAAAACAGAAAATACACTCACAACTGAGATGGCGCCCTTTCAGGCGGTGCGTTTTATGTGTGAAAATACGGTGTGTTTAACTAGAAAAGTAAACATAATTCTGATATCACTATCCTATTTCTGCATTCCTGTATTTCCATTTCTGCTCTTGCAGTTGGGAAATGTGGTGTGTGTCCTGGTGGAGGATTGGGAGACCATAACCACTTATAGCCACAGTGTGGCAGTGAGTAAAGTTTTTCCAGATGTAAATGGTACACGGTTGGTCTTGATTGACGACAAGAAGAGTGGCTTTCTGTTAACTCTTTCAAGTGTGAGTACATATAATGTGCATAGTATATCCTGGGCTGCCAACTCCTCCAGAATTTTCAGGAGTTTCTCCGGAAATGCAACGCAAACAGCGGGACTCCGGTCAACCTCCCTAAACTCCGTCAAATCCCCAAAATTTTCACGCTTTTTTTTAAAGCAACCATTTCGGAAAAGTACAAAATTTCCTATTGAAATCCCTCGAAATTCACACCCTCGCTACGGCTTCCGCCATCTTGATTCAAGTGCACTGTTAACCAGAAGAATTCGGTAACACGAGCGCATTGTGAATCATCCGAGTTACAAGTTCTGACGAATGATTTGTCTTGTGCGATTTCAGTGTGGCAATCGATTCGGAATCGATTGCATAGATGGCTTCTATCGCTTTAACATTTTCGTTGTCATTTTTTTTGCATGGGAAGTATTATTAAGGCTGACTAAACCACCAGTCTTTTGTTTTGAAACAAATACTATCATTTCTGGGGTTGTTCTAAGCGAAGTAGGCGTACACAGCACTAGTAAGTCTTATCAGTATGCTGCTTGGGTTAAGTGCAAAATGAATGGCATTTTGGATGAAACTTCTAATAAGAAACCCAGACATTCGGAGAAGTTTATTGGTTCGTATTCGACGAAATATCCCATGTTGAAGCCGTCTCCAAAAGGAACGACATTTGCGCATTGGAGAACATGCAAGTGCGACTTCAGCGTGACACATGTTGGAAAAACTGACTGTAAAACGCATACAGAAGGACCCAAACACAAAGATAAACTCATTTTCATTATGCTGTACTTAATCAATAGTTTGCAAAAACACAATATTTCAATTAATGTAAAAACGTGATAATAAAAGTTTGATTTAAATTGTCATATGCTTTTTTTTTTTTTTACATTTCATATCGATTTTGCGTGAATCGCATTCACTCCGGAAATACTCCGGAAATGGGACAAGGGTATTCCTGAAATGGGGTTGACGGTGGTTGGCAGCTCTGTCTATCTCCTTTTGTCCTCCCCTTGATTTTTGTTTATGTTTTTGGGCGTGTTTGTATTGAAGGCAGCAGACCTGTGTCTTGAGCTTCCAAACTTCTCCCCCACTATCACTGGGGTTCTGTGGGACAACTGGCATGCTGACAGAGGAGCATTTGTATCTTACGATGATGATAAAGCCTACACCTACGCCGCACATAAAACCACCATATATGGTAGGGAAATACCACACCCAGCTTATGTAGGTGTATCTTTTTTTGTTATTTTTTAAAGTGTTGCCATTTGATAATCTAGTGAGTGCCTAGCTCGATTCCCAGCCAATGCTATCCAGCGCCCCAAACTAAATGGAATATTCTTCAAAAAAGACAGAGAGGATCTACAGGAATCATCTACTAATCTGTTTTCTCCTTCTGGCTACTTAGGCCCCCGTGTGGTCTTAGTGGGGAGTACTCCACTTCTCTCTTCCCAGAGGCCTTTGCTGCTTTACAATGGGGTGCTGACGTGCCAGACAGCGAGCGGCAAGATCAGTGAAGTGGCTCTGAGCACACACTCATTCCTTGAACACTCAACAAGCACACTGTCTGGGTTGCAGCCAGAATTTAGCAAGCAGCTCACACAGGCCCTCCAGCTTAAGAGGTTAGGAGTCCCACTCCTGGCAATTGGAAAGTATTTATTTTCTTAGCGGTGTCAACTGGATTTTATTCTTTTAGAAAGTGCTGACTGGTCACCACTAGTCACCAATCCGCCAGTCACAAGTTTATTTTATGTCAAAACAACTCTGCTAACTTGCTTAACATTTTCTGTATTCATTCATTCATTTTCTGTACCGCTTATCTTCACCTGGGTCGCGGGGGTTGCTGGAGCCTAGCCCAGCCGACTTCGGGCACCAAACCATTCATGCTAACACTACCACCTAGGGGCAATTTGGCGTGTTCAACCAGCCTACCCTGCATGTTTTTGGGATGTGGGAGGAAACCCGAGTACTCAGAGAAAACACACTCAAGCCTGGCGAGAACATGTAAACTCAAACAGGAAAGTCCGTAGCTGGAATCGAACCTTCCATCTCAGAACTGTGAGGCCAATGCGCTTACCACTCGCCCGCTGGGCGAGTTTAATGTATCATTTTTTTAAACTGTAACTTTAACTAAAGTCAAAACAGTACATTACAATCTGCTGCCTTTCTACTGTATTAGAAAGCATTTACAGTATAATGACTTTGAATAGATTTGACAGTAATGTTCCTTATAAGTTTAAAGTTCACTGTCTCGCCCCAAAAAAGTCGCCACAAAAAAGTGAGAGAGTTCTAGTATTTCGTTGGACTGGCTTTAGCTTATGGCGCTTTCGAAAATGTGGATGTATTTAATAAGCTTCTGCTATGTCTCCAGGTGGATCTCATCCACCCCTTGCCACCATGGAGTTTTTTAACTACCTCAATGACTTCAACCCCAGAGAATCTGCCTCACAGTCCCCAGGCTCTCCGTCCTCACTGGAAAGCGTGTCGGTAGAGTAGTATTCTGCCAACCGATTCACAATATGCCCAGGTTTTTGTTTCTGCAACCACCAGAGCCGCGTGCCACTTGGCCATGCGGTACCTGTCAGCTGCCTCCGGAGTCCCCTGGGCCAAAAAAGCCCAATAAGACTTTTTCAACCTGACGGCATCCCTTACCGTCGGTATGCACCAGCTGTTTCTGGGGTTGCCGCTATCAAAGGCAGACCACCTTGCAGCCGCAGCTCCGGTCTGCCGCCTCGTCAATAGAGGCGCGGAACATGGTCCAGTCGGACTCAATGTCCCCCGCCACTTCCTGCACATGAGAGAAGCTCTGTTGGAGGTGCAATTTCATTCTCAGACTGTTAGGTCTAAACACCAAACATTTGTATCGCTAATCTGAAAGAAGGAAAACACAGAGAATTGGGTTAATTTCATTTGCAATGAGAGGGTCTCGGGACTGCTCGGTCACAATCCTCCGACACACTCTGAGGAAGTCTCCGCTCCTCTTGTCTTTTATTGTGTTTCGGGAGTGCCCTAGTTACATGAAGTTTCAAGCTGATCAAGGGAAAGAGGGGGTTGTATCCCAGTTGAAAAGGGTTTGTTGCATGACCACATGTTCCTTCAAGGTAACGCTTACATTCTCTTTCCCCTTCTCCCGTAATCTTCACACAATAGTTCAAACGGGCGCCTGAGCCCTGGAGCCGTTCCTCTTTGTTGAATAAGGTGAAACTTCCTGCAGGCCCCAGGGCGCCCTAAATTATATGAGCAACCATTTTCACACTCTAACCCAGAAGCAGGATAACTTATTTACAATAGTTCCAACACAGACCTTCATAAAATGTTTGGGTTTGCCAGGCCGCACCGGCATCTTCCCCACCATCGGAGCCAATTCACCCCTATTTGCCAGCTCCGCCCCTCTCTTTACCCAAGTGTCCAAGACATGCAGCTGCAAGTCCAATGACACGACCACAAAGTTAATCATGGAACTGCGGCCTAGGGTGTCCTGGTGCCAAGTGCAAATATGGACACCCTTATGATTGAACATGGTGTTCTTTATTGTCAATCCACCGCGAGCGCAGAAGTCCAACAATAGAACTCCACTAGGGTTCTGATCAGGGGGGCTGTTCTTCCTAATCACACCCCTCTAGGTCTCACTAAGTCCCCCATTAGAACGAGGGAATCCCCGGAAGGAGCCCTCTCCATCACCCCTTGCAAGGACTCCAAAAGGGGATTCATTCTCTCGTCTACCGGGGTGAACCCTAATGTACAGTCACCGAACCAGGGGGCAATAACTATGCCTACACCTGCCCGACGGCTCTCACCATGATGACTCCAGAGTGGAAGATTGTCCAACCTCCCTCCAGAGGAGTGGTACCAGAACTTTGTTGTACGTAGAGGTGAGCCGGACTAATTTGAGCTGGAACTTCTCAACCTCACATGCTAGCTTGGGCTCTTTTCCAACCAGAGCGGTGACATTCCACGCCCCAAGAACCAGTTTCTGTAGCTGGGGTTCGGATCGCCAAGGATCCCTCCTTTGGCTGCCCCCCAACTTTCGTGGCACCCGACTTCTTTGGCCCCTCCCACAGGTGGTGAGCCCATGGGAAGGGGAACCCACGTAGACTCTTCGGGCTGTGCCTGGTCGGGCCCTGCGGGCTGAGGCCCGGCCACCAGGTGCTCACCATTATGCTCCTCCTTCAGGCCTGGCTCCATAGTGGGGCCCTGGCGACCCGTGTCCGGGCGAGGGAAAACGCAGTTCAAAGGTCTTATTTGTCAGAAAAGGTCTGCTGAGCCATGCCTTCTCCGGTGCTATGTCAAAAGATTTATTTCCATTTCATGTTGCATTATTTATTTACCATTAATGATGCCAGAAACGGACCGCTGTGGAAAGCCTTCTGCAGCACATTCCTAAAATACTAAGTTGAGATCTGGACTCTGAAAATGATTTCCCATGCTCCCTAAAACTGTCTTGAACAATTTGAACTTGATGAATCCTGGCATTGTCATCTTGGAGTCTATGCCCATGCAATCAGGCAAGAAAAAAATCTATTGATGGATAAGATGGCCATTCAGTATATTCGGGTAGTGAGCCAACCTCATTCTTAGAGCGCATATTGTTGCGGAACCTTGAAGTACCCCGGTCGCGACCACAAATCATAACATAGCCATCGTAGACTTGTCCCAAGGAATTGGGACTGAACAGCTGCGTAGCCTAGAGAAAACTACTCATTAGTGAGCCTAACCGGGAAAAAGACTTCAAATAGTTTGGAAGCATAAAGATTGGACTTTAGAGCAATGACAAACGGTCATGTGGTCTAATGATTCCAGATTTACTTTGTCCCAGGCTGATGGGCACGTCAGGTTAAGAAGAGAGGCAGATGAAAATATGTACCTGTTATGCCTACTGCCTACTTAACGTAAGTTAAGTGGGTACACTCTATGTGCCACTAGACATAAACCTATACATTAAACTGTTGGTCCTGGGATTAGCGATCACATCGCTGAAAGTACAATGTTTACTCATTCAAACCCAAAGCAGATTTTACCTAATACTGGGTTTTCCACTACACGTTACTATCTTTGCTTGCACATTTGGATTGGATTGGATAACTATTCATCCCGTATTCGGGAAATTTCGTTGTCACAGTAGCAAGAGGGTGAGAATGCAGATATAGGAAAGGCATTTTAGACATAAATAGATAGGTAATAAGCAATGTTCCCTCTAATTTTTCGTTGGTCTGAGCAGAAAGTCAACCTCCCTGAGCGCACTGAGTACCAGTGTGAGCGACATCATCGGTACTCGGATGATTCGCCTAAAGACGTTTCGCCGACGGACGTTTGACAGACGGGCAGGTCGCCGAATGAATGTTCGGCGGAACGTCCATTCGGCGACCTGTCCATTTTTCATGTAAAACATGCTGTAAAACACGAAAAACATAAGTGGACAGAGCTACTGCCACTTGCTGCCGCTTAAACGGCGCCATCATGGGGAAAAGGGTAAAAAAAAAAAAAAAAAAAAAAAAAAAAAAAAAAAAATCCGATTTTTTTTTTTTTTTTTTTTTACTGCGCGCCATATGATTGCTGCTGCGCAGCGAGGACGAGAGTAGTGCGCAATTGCGCACGCGCGCAGCTTAGAGGGAACACTGGTAATAAGTAAGTTAATAAATAAATATATATATACATATATATATATGTGTTTGTATATATGTATATATATGTATTTATATATATATATATATATATATATATATATATATATATATATATATATATATATATATATATATATATATATATATACATACATACGCATACATATACATACACATACATGTATACATACGGTAGGTCTTAACACTCAGGCATTTGTTTTGTTAAAGAGCCTGACAGCTGATGGGAGGAACGATCTGCGGAAGCGCTCCTTCCTGCAATGAGGGTGCAGCAGTCTATTGCTGAAAGAGCTTCGGAGGGACTCCACAGACTCATGCAGGGGGTGGGAGGTGCTGTCCATGATGGATATCATCCTGGTGAGCATCCTCCGCTCTCCCACTTCCTCCACAGAGTCCAAAGGACAGCCCAGAACAGAGCTGGCCCTCCTGACCAGGTTATTCAGCCTGTTCCTGTCCCTCTCCGTGCTCCTGCATCCCCAACAGACCACTGCATAACACACTGTAGATGCCACCACAGTGTCGTAAAAGGTCCTCAGCCGTGTCCTGCACACTCCAAAGAACCGTAGTGTCCTTAGTAAGTAGAGGCGGCTCTGGCTCCTTTTATACAGGGCATCTATGTTTGTGGACCAGTCTAGTTTGTTGTTGAGGTGAACACCCAGGTACTTAAAATTCTCCACGATTTCAATATCCGTACCCTGGATGTTCACCTGAGTGGTCTGTTGAGGATTCCTCCGAAAATCAATGAACATTTCCTTTGTCTTACTGGTGTTGATGTAGAGGTGGTTTTGCCTACACCAGTCAACAAAGGCTGTGATGACTCCCCTGTACTCTAGGTGGTTCCCGTCCATCACTCGTCCAACAATAGCGGTGTCGTCGTCGGAGAACTTCTGGAGTTGGCAGGTGTTTGTATTATGTTTGAAGTCTGATGTGTAGAGGGAGAAGAGGAGTGGGGAGAGCACCGTGCCTTGCGGGGCCCCGTGCTGCAAGCTACCACATCAGACGTACAGTCCTGAAGTCGCACATATTGTGGTCTGTCAGTGAGGAAGTTTATGATCCATGCGGCTAGGTAGTTCCTTACTCCAGCCTCTTCCAGTTTCCCTCTCAGTAGGACCGGCTGAATGGTGTTGAACGCACTGGAGAGGTCAAAAAACACCATTCTCACCGTGCTTCCTGTGTTCTCCAGGTGTGAAAGAGACCTGTGCATCAGGTAGTAGGTAGCATCTTCCACACCAATGCCTGGACGATAGGGAAACTGCAGAGGGTCCAGCTCTGCATTCATCAGGGGGCTGAGGTGATTGAGGATGATTCTCTCCAAAGTCTTGATCAGGTGAGAGGTTAATGCTACCGGCCTGAAGTGGTTTGGCTCCCTGGGGTTTGCAGTCTTTGGAACTGGGACCACACAGGATGTTTTCCACAAGGTGGGGACCTTCTGCAGACTGAGGCTGAGGTTGAAAATATGCAGAATCACTTTGCCAAGCTGATCCGCACAGTCTCTCAGTAGTCTGGAGCTGAGGCCATCTGGACCAGTAGCCTTCCTTGCCTCGATCTTCTTTAGCTGTTTTATCACCTGATCGACAGTAATGCAGAGACCGGTGGAAGAGGGGGAGGAAGAGGGGGGAGAGATGCTTCTGGTCTGGGGGGTCAGGGGAGTGGGGGCAGAACTGAATCTGTTAAAGAACTGATTCAGTTCATTGGCCCACTCCCTGTCTCCGGACTCCGGGTCTCTCTCACTGTTGCCTCCATGGCCCGAAATGGTGCTTCCTCCTGTAGATGGTCTTCCCCTTCCTTATCTCTCTCTTCAGCTCCTTCCGGACCATTTTCAGACTCTTTCTCCCCAGACCTAAAAGCCCTCTTCTTCTTGTTCAGGAGGGCCCTTAGATCCCTGGTGACCCACGGCTTATTATTGGAGAAACAACAGACCTTGTTGGAGGGTACTGTGTTCTCAACACAGAAGTTAATATAATCTGTGATGCAGTGGGTCAAGCTGTCAATGTCTTTCCCATGTGAATTGCACAGCACCTCCCAGTCAGTGGTCTCAAAACAGTCCCTCAGTACCATGCTGGTCTCCTCGGTCCATCTTTGTATGATCCTCGTGGTAGGTTTTATTTTCCTCACCATAGGGATTTAGGCGGGGATCAGATGGACCAGGTTGTGGTCTGAGCGCCCCAGTGGGGGCAGGGGGACTGAGCTTTATGCCTCCTTTGTGTTGACATACAGCAGGTCCAGAGTTTTTTTGTTCCCTGGTGTGGCACTTACAGATACTGAGTGAAGGTGGGGAGAGTAAAAGCCAAGGAAGCATGGTTAAAATCACCGGAGATAAGAAGGAGAGACTGGGGGTGTGACGTCTGCAGCCGCGACACAGTAGCGTGAAGCAGCTCGCGAGCGACTGCCGCACCGGCGGAAAGAGGTATATACGCAGTTATTACGATAACGTGCGAGAACTCCCGGGGGATGTAAAACGGCCTGATGCTAACAGCTACTAGCTTGATATCTCGAGTGCAAAAGTTGCTCCTTCACAGTAATATGCCCGGGGCTACACCATCTACCATTAATAAAAACAGCTAGTCCCCCACCTTTCTTCCTACCGCTCTCCTCAGCATTTTTGTCCGCCCTCACCAGCTGAAAACCATCCAAGGAGACGAGAGAGTCTGGTGTCAGTTCATTCAGCCAAGGTCGCCGTGAAGCACATAATACAGATTTTCCGATAGTGTGGTTGTAGTTTGGTAAGCACCGTTAGCTCTTCCATCTTATTGGGGTGAGATCTTACGTTCCCCATAATAATAGATGGGATGCTGGGTCTGAAGCGTCGCTTTCTCTCCTGACATTTTCGTCCAGCTCTGCATCCTCTTCTCTTCCTCTTTAACTCCGCGCGGAGATCCAGGGGCATCCAGGTGTTGCGTAGCGCTAACAGCTGATCTTTTGTGTAAAACAGCGGAGGCATGGCTGAATGGGTCAAAAATGTAATGTCCTGAATTTGTAAAGATAAACTAAACTAATAGATCAAAGACTGCCTCTCGCACAACTTGAGTCTTGAAGTAGAGTCTTGAAGGTAAAGTTGGAAAATATTAAAGTATGGAGTATAAAATATAAAGTAAAGTAACAAGTAAAATCTTAAGAGACAATAAAATGTAAAAATAAAGGATAAAAAAGCTGTAAAAAAGCTGTAAAAACACAGAATACGAGTGAGGGTTTAGGGAGCTACTGCAACTGGCTGCCGCTTGAACGGCGCCTCTGATGCTATGCTATATTTACCGTGCCCTATCACACTTTTATCATCCCTCTTCTTAAACTTCAGTATTCCAGATGGTGTGGCCTGCACCTCGCTCTGAGTTAGGAATTTACAGTATTTTCACACCTATAGGGCGCACCGACTGAAAGTGCGCTGTCTCATTTGCAGTTGCAGTATCTGTTTTTTGCCCATAAAAAGGCGCTTCAGCTCAATAGACGCGATGCAATGGTCGTGTTAGCATGACACATAAGCTAGCAAATGCTAGCGTAAGTTTTAAAAAGGCAAAAGGAGCAAAACCAAGTTTCATTGTGTTTTTTGACGTAATGTGCATTCTCAGTCATATAAGTCAAAGCATTCAAACACCTACAAATCTGTCAAAGTCCTCATTTTCTGTATCCGCCATTAAGATTTCAGCCTAGTGGGCGAGTTCGCTGTCCAACAATGCTGGGTTCCATCTTATTGTCAAGGTCAGAGTTATTGCCGTAGGCTTTCGTAATAGTGATTCCAGCTTTGACGAAAGCTCAGACTACAGTGCGCGCCGACACTTTGGCCCAGGCATCGACATTGACTAAAGTCAAAGTAAAAGTGCTATGAGCTAAGGCTGGGAGATAAAACGATTACGATAATTATCGGCAAATAATTTTTGGCAACAAAACAAAAGTTTAGATCGATTTTGATAAGTTTAAACTGTAATTACACCACCTGACCACCACAAAGAATAGGGGTGCTGGTGCAACCAATCTTCAGTAGAGGAAGAGGATGGCAATGAAAAGCTGTTTTTAGCATAGTTAGCAATAAAGCGGGTAACACAGAGCAAGAAGGCTAAAGTACTGTAACAGTCAAAATGAGCGATTATGAGATCCTGGACAACTCCGAGCCGACCCCCCCCCCAAATATCCAAGTGAAGTCTCCTTGGCGTTTTCTTTCTTTTTTTCTTTTTTTTAAATGCCTCGTAAATACCTGTGCACAAACAGCAGAAAATTCCTTTCTTAAAATAGTCTGTTTGCCAATGGTAAATATGTGTTCAGTTGATAATTTATTTCATATTGCACAGTAACTTTTGGTTTGAAGGCAAATTTATAAAAATAAAGGCACCTATCAAAATTTCTGCAGGGGTTATTTACTTTACTTTTCATAGTGTAAGGAGTGAGTTGCCTTCTTTATTGCACAACAGAACAACAAAAATACTTTTTAAAATCATCATAATTTATATTCTCTTTTCTTATAATGTAAGGTAACATAATTATTTTCATAATTGAATATGAAGGTAAGTATTTTTTTACTTATTCACAGAAGGTTGAAGATTCAAATTTGAAAGAAAAAAGATGTGATAGTTATTGCGATAATTATCGATATCGACAGTTTTTTGTTTGTTTTTATCGTGATAAAATGTTTTGTCACATGGCCCAGGTCTACTACGAGCACACGGAATTTAACTGCCTCGCGCCTTGCCTGGGATGTTTTGAATGGGTTTACCGTATTGGTTGGAGTATGCGGGCAGGCTATTTTTAAGGTGTGTTCATTTGACCACGGGAACATAAACGTCCGCTGGGTTGACAGCAGTAAGTAGCGTGTCGGCAAGAAATGAAACAGTCAACCGGTAAGAGTCATACAAAATTTTCAATAGATTTTAATTTAATTGGGCACAGCATCCATTTTAGAGAAAATTTTATACTTTTAAGTGTGCCCTATAGGTGTGAACATATGGTAATCTTCCATTTCATTTTGCCTTGGAGCCCAAAACTGATAAGCCTTCAGTCTTCTCTCTCCTGCCTCACCCTGGCTGGCAATCCATAAGTTACCCCCAGTGTGGGTACAACTAAGGTTTTATTCATTCCAAAATGGCAGCCCCTGTGAACTGTCATTTTCTGTGTTCAACCATTGTTTTCCCCTTATGATAGTTCCAAAAAAATCATTGTATATTGAGGTCCTTCCATTTTTTTACTTGCTAGTCATTTATGCCAAGGCTTGTTTTCCCCTTCAAGTCTTCTTATTCAGCTTACTAAAAGAGTAAAGTCATATCTCAAAAGTATGGTTTTCAGTTTTAGTGTGCCACATGTCCCAGAGCTGCCAATTACTCCGGAATTTCAGGAGTTTACCCAGAAATGCAACACAAACTCCGGGACTCCGGACAACCTCTCTAAACTCCGGAAATCCCCCAAAAATTGTCACTTTAATTTTTTTAAACAACCATTTCAGAAAAGAACCAAATTTCCAATTTAAATGCCTCAAAATTCACACCATTGCTACGGCTTCGGCCATCTTGATTCAACTGCACTGTAAACCTGAAGAATTCGGTAACAAGAGTGCATTGTGATTCATCTGAGTTACAAGTTTTGACGAATGATTCGTCTTGTGCGACTTCAGCGCATATCAATTTTGCGTGAATCGCATTCACTCCGGATAAACTCCGGAAATGGGACAAGGGTACTCCTGAAATGGGGTCGACAGAGGTTGGCAGCTCTGATGTCCCCATCTGGCTATCCACGGGAAAAAATTCTGGTGGCACCACTGCGTAGAAAATTGTGACTTTTGTCCCAATAACCTGTATTTTTTGTTCATCACTTGTAAGGTTTTATGAAGCCTGGGGTCTGTGCTTGACCGAAGGCAGTGAGACCGACAAGGCAGAGATTGGCAAAGCCTGTCTGGTCCACATGGAGGTCGAGTTGGCCATCCACTTCTATCGAATGAGTGGCAACGTGGGTATGGTGATGTCTCTTCAGGCTATCCAGGTATAGTTGTTTCTGGTAGGCCAGTGTTTGAGAAGCAGCTAAAAGCAAATTAAAAGATTTACCAAACATGTTCTTTTTTTCAAGGGTATTGAAGATAATAACTTGCTTGCAGGCCATTTGGCCATGTTCCTGGAGGACTTCTGTCTTGCTCAGGATCTCTACCTAGCTTCAGGCTGCCCAATTGCTGCCTTGGAGGTACATACATATTTTTGATTTGAGTAGTTTCAACTAAAAAATCGTAAGTTAAATGTTTTTTTTTGTTTAATAGATGAGAAGAGACCTACTACACTGGGATAGCGCCCTGAAGTTAGCGAAGGGCTTAGCCGAAGACCAGATTCCATTTCTTTCCAAAGAATATGCAATTCATCTGGAATTTGTGTACTTAAAAATATTGGGCTAATACAAATTATGATATTTTCTGAAATGTCAATTCTGATGTATCATCTGGTTTTACCTTTCTCTTTGTTTTTAGTGGGGACTACATGAATGCTCTGGCGCACTATGAAAAAGGCATGACTCATAATAATAAAGTAAGTGTGTATACATACACTGTTTATATGTATTTATATGTATATATTAGAGCTGGTAGATAAAACAATAATGATAATTATCGTGAAATATATTTTTTTCAACAATAATATTAAAAGACGGCCCGGTGGAGTGAATGGTTAGCGCGTCGGCCTCACAGCTCTGGGGTCCAGGTCACGTCCACCTGTGTGGAGTTTTCATGTTCTCCCCAGGCCTGCGTGGGTTTCCTCCGGTTACTCTGGTTTCCTCACACATTCCAAAAACCTGCATGGTAGGTTGATTGGACACTCTAAATTGCCCCTAGGTATGGGTGTGAGCATGCATGGTTGTCCGTCTCCTTGTGCCCTGTGATCGTCTGGCCACCGATTCAGGGTGTCCCAGCTGAGATAGGCTCCAGCACCCCCCGCGACCCTAATGAGGATAAAGCGGTTCCAAAAATGAGATGGGATGAGATAATATTAAAAACTTTGTATAAAAATTAGATAATTTTAAACTGCAATTACACATCACATATCAACCACCACGGAAAACGGAAGAGCTGTTGCAAGATTGACGCTAGTTCCAGACCAGGGGTGCTCAAACTTTTTTTATCAAACTTTTTTGTGGGATCTACCCTTTTTTCCGGGCCAATGACAAAGCTCAGCAGTTATGTATGCTGATGATACACTTGATTCCAGTAAGGATCCAAAGTAGTGTAGGCAGATAGTAATCATGCTTGGAGTCGCGATGGGACTGTTTTCCAGCTCAAGTCTCATATAAAATATTATTGTATTTTTTTTACTGGATCAAATCTTACTGTCATGCGATTTACCAATAGTACCTTAGCGACTGGTAGCTCGCAAACGACGTATTGAGCACCTGTTCCATACCAACGCTTCGAAGAAAAAGATTATGAAAAAACATGTTTTTAGCATGTTAGCAATAGAGGCTAACACGGAGCATGAACGCAAAAGGACAATAACACGGCCAAAATTAGCGATTATGAGATGCAGGACAACACCGAGCCAACCCGCTAAAAGATTCAAGGAAATTCTCCCTGGCCTCTTCTTTCTTTTCTTTTTTTAATGCTTTGTGAATACCTGTGCACAAAGAGCAGCCTTATTGAAAATGTTCTTTACCCACTGTCCTCATTTGAAGATAGTCTGTCATATTTTTCTTACTTGATAGCAAGGTGTTTCCCCATTTTATGTAAATTTTCTGAAAACGTTGCAAAAATCTAAAACTTGTTATCTTGGCTTAAAATGGGTTAAGTTCATCCAACTTTTTTATTTGATTTTTGGGGGGAAATGGCCTAATGTGAGGTAAATTTACAGTTTCTTATTGCGAGGCTGAAAACAGTCTGCTTGCCAATGGTGATGATGTCTTCAGTTGATTATTTTATTTATTTCATATTGCACAGCAACTTTTGGTTTGAAGGCAAATTTATAAAAATAAAGATGCATGTCAAAATTTCTGTAGGTTTTATTCTTTACTTTTCATAGTGTAAGGAGGGAGTTGTCTTTATTGCACAAAAGAACAACAAAAATACTTTTTAAAACTATCATATTTCACATTCTCTTTTCTTATAATGGTAACATAGTTACCCTCATATTTGAATAAGGAGGAAAGTAATTTATTTACCTATTCACAGAAGTTTGTAGTTTCAAATTTGAAAGAAAAAAAATTGATAGTTATCTAGATATTTTATTGTGATTTTTTATCGTGAAAACATTTTTTGTCATATCGCCCAGCTCTAGTACATATGTAGTTAGTATATCAATATAGTAAACATTTTAGTTTTCTCTGTAATTTTCTCATTATCCTTAATATTGCAGTTCCAGGAGCATGATGAAGTGTGCCATGCAGGTGTAGCTAGGATGTCCATTCGGATGGGCGACATACGAAGGGGTGTTGCGCAAGCCATTCAGCACCCAAGCAGAGTCCTAAAGAAAGAATGTGCAGCAATATTAGAAAGCATGAAGGTAAGGGTTTGTTTTTAGTTTCTAAACAGATGCATTACTACATTATTGTGCTTAGAGTATTAGTTATTTTTGTGTGTCACAGCAATTTTCCGAAGCTGCTCAGCTCTACGAAAAAGGACAGTGTTATGACAAGGCAGCATCAGTTTATATTCGCTGCAAAAACTGGTGAGACAAGGCCCTAAAACAAGAAATCTCAAACCTTTAGGATTCATGTTTGTAATAATGAAACTTTTAGGGCAAAGGTTGGCGAGTTGCTGCCCAATGTCACCTCTTCCAAGATCCACCTGCAGTATGCTAAAGCCAAGGAGGCGGATGGCAAGTAGGTTCTTCTTAATTTCTCCACATAGATCAGGACTAGTTCAAGCAAAGCCTGCTAATGCAATGCTTTCTGTGTTCATCAGTTATAAGGAAGCAGCACAAGCCTATGGTAGCGCTAAAGACTGGGACAATGTAACTCGTGTACTGCTGGATCACCTGAAGAACCCAGAAGGTGCCGTTCGCATTGTCAGAGAGACGCAGAGCATTGAGGGAGCAAAGATGGTAGCCAGGTGGGACAAAGGAGTGGTTAGGTTTATAGTCTACTCGGATTCAGATTCATATATCTATGTCTTTAAAGGTTTTTCTTGTCATTGAATGACTATGGCTCGGCCATCCACTTCCTGGTTCTCTCCCAATGCAATGATGAAGCCTTTCAGCTAGCACAGCAGCACAGACAGATGGAGGTTTATGCAGACATCATTGGTTTGTGACTCATCAAAGTTTTGGTTGATGTACAATCATTGCTTTTCAATATTTGTTGTCTCCACTAATGAAAAATGAAACATGTACACAACTGCTGCTGTGTGTCTCACCAGGTTCTGATGCAACACTGGAAGATTATCAGAGCATCGCTCTTTATTTCAAGGCAGAGAAGAACCACCTGCAAGCTGGCAAATTCTTTCAAAAGTGTGGACAATACAGCAGAGTAAGAGCTCGTCAATATAGTTTCACCTGCACGATATAGGTTAAGCGACACCCTAAAATTCCAGGAATTTTTTATTCTTATTGATATACAGATGAACACAATGAAAGAAAAAGAAATTAAAATAGAAAACGTGGGCTACAACAGTGATTCCCAACATTAATTTTGTTAAGACACATATTTAAACGATAAAAACACACATATAGAATGTACCGTATTTTCACGACTATATGGCGCATCGTATTTTTAGCCGCAGTGTCAGTAACGAGTGCTATTTCTTTATTTTAAACACACAAAGGATGCACCGTTTTTTTTGACGCATATATATTATATATGAATATCTAACCGCAATAGCGCTGGCTACCGGAAGCAGCCCCAGACTCTTTTTCCGGTTTCCGGTGCGCAGTGACTGCTGGGATATATCGTTCTTGCACGCTACACCCACACGCTAAAAACACAGAAGCAAAACTGAGTTTGGTTGTACTTTATTTAGCCATTTTACAACTTACTCACGTCATCATCACCCACAAATCCATCAAAGTCCTCATTTTCCGTGTCCGAATTGAACAATTGTCCAAATGAGTCATCGAAAACGCTGAATTTTATACGTTCGTCCAGGCGGCCACAATCCATTCACAAATAGTAGCTAGCTAGTAGCTAGCTAGTAGCTAGCGTAACTATTCCAACGCTGCTTTCCATGCTTCGTAAAGCTGTGTTGATGTCGATGTATACAGGCCACAATCCATTTGCAAATAGTAGCTAGCTAGTAGCTAGCCTAACTTTTCCAACGGTGCTTTCCATGCTTCGTCGAGTTGTATTGATGTCGATGTATACAGGCCACAATCCATTGGGTGTATTGACAAAAGAACTACTACATATCCCAGCAGTCACTGCGCAGTACTTTGTCTACGGGAAAATAGTAGAGTATTGATGTCGATGTATACAGGCCACAATCCATTGGGTGTATTGACAAAAGAACTACTACATATCCCAGCTGTCACTGCGCAGTACTTTGTCTACGGGAAAATAGTAGCCTCGGTGTACCCTATCAACTGATTCATTTTATTTTATTGTGATAACAATGTTAGTATTGGTCCATATATAAAGCGCACTGGATTATAAGGCGCCCTGTCTATCTTGGAGAAAATTTAAGACTTTTATGTGCGCCTTATAGTCGTGAAAATACGGTACTTAATCAGTTTCAATACAGAATGTCTCCCTTACCGTATTTACTCGCATATAAGCCGCATTTGTCGGACAAAAAAAAATGACTGAATGGAGGGTACGGCTTATATGTGCATAAAAAGACGACATGCATGAAACTGCAAGGTGACAAAGACGAAACGCCATAACACCATAATTCCATGACCCCATAACGCAAGACAATGCGGGTGATACAGTAATTTATTTCAAAATAGAGAAGAGATAAACAGATAAAATCCTAAACAAAATTAATTTTGACATCTATGAATGAAATTCAGGAAAAAAAACTCACTTGTGCCTGTCACTGCTTGCTCAGGGCGTCGCCATCTTACCTAGGTCAGCGCCACCTTACCTAGGGCGCCGCCGTCTTACCTAGTTAAACGTGCTCCGACTGCCCAGACAGACGCGAGTAGATTAGATTAGATTAGAACTTTATTTCATCCCAAATTCGGGAAATTCCCTTCGTTGCAGTAGCAAGCACAGGCACAGAAGACATTATAGACCTAGGTAAAAAACTGGAGCCACACACAGGAAGTCCACAAGGTGGGGG